>NC_135498.1:76544000-76601500 GCF_052857255.1 Amblyomma americanum
TATTAGCTTCTCTGCCCACCGTCGATTTCACGTTTCTTTTGTCCATGGTAAATTACTGCGAACAGGTTGTCTCATGTTGTGGCGAAAAGCACTGACAAGTTGCCAGGTATTGGACCCCTAAGTAAACTTTTCATCAAGCAGCCCTACTACCCGTCATCGCATTTCCGCGCAGTCTCCATCAAGCCTGTCAATTTTCTTCTTCATTACAGGCTGCGTACGTGCATGTGTCAAAACACATCAACCGTCAAGCCTCTCTCGAAACAAACTCCTGTTTTGCAGTGCTTGATAGCTACGTAACCATTCGCTTCACAATAAATAAGTAACGTATATTTGAAGTAAAAGCAGCTTTCTTGTACGGAACCCAGCTCAGTGCTTGCTGAAAAAACATAACAAACTTTGACTACCAGGCCCGCATCTTGTTTGAAGCGCTTTCCCCGTAATTATGATACATTCAAAGGGCATGCGTATGGCATCACCTTGATTTTTTTTTTCGGACGTCAGCACATGTCAATACTCCTTTGAGGGGCGTGAAAATGTGAAGAGCGGATACTTTCTCTACCGCACAAACTGGAGACTCCGCCCTCCCGTTTTCTAGTTGAACTGGAGCCCCTACTAAGAGCAGCTTGCGTTTTTATTGTTGCCCGGTGTATTACTTGGCAGGTTAATTACAGTGTAACTTAAATAATCCGTGTGTAACACAGCTCGAACCTGGAGATCTGAGGAAGGTTCCTTGTATTTTTGCTCCCTCACGGAGTGCGCGTACTTGCATACAGAAATGCTGACGAGCCATCAACCAAAGAGAACGCTCTGCGCAGTAGAATGAAGGTTCCGTACGGTAGTACCGTAATTACGACCAGGTCGGAGCGCATGTGTGTTTATTTTAGTCATTCGGGAACGGCGCAGTAAATAGCCCCAGCGAGCACGATAATAAAAAGTAGGCAGCCTCGCGTGTTTGCATATGTCGACTCTCCGGTAATGCAGAACGCCTCCGCACGGTGTGGCCTCTGTTTGTCGCAACCATAATGGACCCTCTCGGCAAGGCAGGCGGTAAGGAAGGTTTGCTGACGAAGTAGTCTGGACAAATTGGTTTCAGACGATTACAGACGGTTCAGACGGCAGATTCGGGAGACTGGGTTGCAAGATCGCTGAATTTCTTATACGGGTTGTTCAGCGTATCCACCAGTGGGACGTCGAGAGGAGGCTTTCTCAGGAAATTCATATAGCTAATAGAGGCATATGTTAAACAGTATGATGGGCAACGGGCGTACTCTGTATCTGACGGTCTGTATAAATGCAGAACTGCCCGCATTAGCTCAAAGGCGGAATCACTTATACTGTACGCGTGCACACCTAGAATAGAGGGCGCTGTCGGCACTCCTACGCTTCGCCCTCATCAAAATTCAGCGTTGTGGGTCGTGTCCTAAAACGCTAATCTCGAAAAGCTTTCGTGTCGTAGCTCGAAGCACAACACTTTCATGCGGGCACCTCGAGGTGATTTTCTGCTCACATGAGCGCAGAGTAAATTGTGCTCGCAGCGATCGCGACGTACTCCTTGTGCGCATTAAAATCGCGCCAGAATGGACCTTAATTTAAAGACTTAGCCACTCGTGTGATATTATACATTATCACTTCTAGGCTCTCTACGCTGCCAAAGCTTCCCACTAGCCCAAGCTCCTCAGGCGTCGTTGTTAAAGTAACGCATAGAAGGCCGAATCCTGAGTACTAGGCATAAGTACTTTGGGTGCATAATGACAGCACAAAATTCATTGTAAAGGCCTCTGATGTTGGGAAAGATGGAAGGCAAAAGGAGACAAGAAGGATGGAGAGGCTGAGATGGACTGGCGATGACATGGAACTAGTCTAGCAACGTAACTGACATAGTAGGAGTGGAAGATTAAAGGAGAATAAAATTTATTGAACTTTTAGCTCCCTATCCGGTGCTTCAAAAATAACGAAATTCCTGAACTTTTGTCTATGAGCCCGCGAAGAGTCGGACACGGCTGCGCGACTCAGTCAACAACAAAATCATTGAAAATCCTTCTTCCTCAAATGTGATGATAAAAAAAAAAACGCACAGAACGGTTTCCAAGTTAGTGGAGTAGGGGCGGCCCGTATCAGGCTTAAGAACTACGTTAATTCGTCCATAATCATTTTCAAAGTTTCTCTGGACATATCTTCATTGCTTTCCTGCCGCAAGTGCTCCGCACACGCACTCGAAACCGCAAGTCCTCTCCTACCCTCCTTCCATTCCCCCGTGTTGTTTTCCTGGCGGTTCCTCTTTGCATTGCCGATAGGGGTGGCTAACCCGGCCCCGCAGCACGCATCGCTGGCGAGCGGCTACGTCACTGCATGGGTTGGGCGGCACGTGGCATCGTTATACAGACCCACATCGTGGAATTCGCGCCAAAATGGCTCTATCGCAAGCCGAGAGATGGCGCAGTTACGGATTGGTGAGCGCACGAGAGGCGCACGAAGCGTGTAAATTGTGCCTTGCTGGAATTGGACGCAGCGTGTTTGTGTGTGTGTGTGTGGGGGGGGGGGGGAAGGGGAGGTTAAGAGGGGGAAGGGCTAGCGTGTATAGAAACAAACGCTCGATATCCGGAAACGGAAAAACCCCCCTCGCCGCGGCGAACGTGATCGCCATGTAATGGCGATTGATGACTAGAGTCACGCAGGGGTTGCCGCAGCGCCGGAGCGGCGCTGGAAAGTACGGAGGGGGACAGTGTAGGGAAGAAGGAACGCTTAGGGAACGGCACCAAGCCCACGCTAGCCGTGCGCGGAGCGTCATTATATACGTGCCCCTCTGAAAGGCTGTATCCAAAGTCATAACAGTGAGAGTTCGCAAGCAGGGTGACAGTGGAAAAATACAAAAAGAAGAGGTGCTCGAGAACGCGGGAAAATCACGTATATACGAGGCTATTGCGGGTAAACGTGTCATTTCGGAGGCCTTTTTTTTTTTGTCGTTCCGTTAATTCCCGTTTCTTTTTGCTTCTCTCATTCTTTGTCTATCTTTCTGCTCTCTTCTGCCTTTAGTCCGTTTGGTCTATGTAGTATCTGGCCCGTCGTAATGATTCCCAACCCTTGCTGGGCGAAGCGTTGCTCTGATCTTCGCATTCTCCCTACAGCCCGACTTCCACAGTTATTGCGCTGCGAAACACCGTGCGGTTAGTTTACATGCAAATGAACTGATCCCGGCCAGTTCCGCCTCCCTTGCATAAGTATCGTGTATATAAAGTGAGCATCCTACTCCTCCGATTCCCTGGGAGCGAAGCATGGCAAAGGCCAGAAAAAGGCGATTTAATCAGTCCTAGTGTGAGTTTTGCGAATGCATGCGAAAACTTCCCACGCAGCCGTTAAGCATGGCCGCTTTGTTTTATTTATGCGTTGTTTTTATTGCGATAGCATTACATGCCCCATCGAACCGCAACGCGCTGTCGGTGATAAAATTCGCCCATTTGTCTAGAGGGAGTGACGTCATCGCAGCGGAGCATTTCCGTTGGCTGAAAAGAAGTGACGTCACCATACCGGAGCATGGCCGTTGGCTGAAATGAAGGGATTTCACCAGACCGCAGCATTGCCGTCTGGAGCATTTTCGTTTGCTGGAGGGAAATGACACCACCAGACAAGAAGTGACGTCATTTTAGGTAAAGACATCAGCAGCTGCTAATGGTATCGCTTTGCCAACGCGTAGTGAAATTAAGTGTCAGAAGATCCATGTGATTTAAGGCGTAATTCATGCCCATAATTCATGCCCTTGGTTCTCAAAAGGACTGGCGATCTTCTCCGGTCATCAGAATATCATTGCAAGACGTGAACCGTAGCGTGATCTTTTCGCTGTAGCAGAGTGAGCGAGATAGCATGACCGCCACACAGAAGAGTGCTTTACATAAGGGGTGCAAGCGCTGGGAGAACATAGGACCGCTACTATGGCATGTCAGGTAACGGTACCTTTGTGAGGTACATTGCGAAATTCCATACTAACAACAATACTGTTCAATCGCACCCATTTTATTGTTTGCTTTGCTGTTACTTCACCGCTTCAGCGGGGCTTAACTCTTCTACAGCGAAGTTATGAAATAATCGAAAGAAGAAAATAATTACTTTTTTATGCGAGCTAATGTACACGCTATGAAAAGTGAAGTTAAAAATTTGCAGCGCCGCTAAAATTTGGGATTTTGATATGTAGTGATGTCATGGCGATAAACTTTTCGTCTACTTTGAAGAGCTAATGCGATCTGCGTAGTAGGCCAAATTTAAGGCTGTATTCGTAGTGGAAATACTGGTGGGAAGATTTTAAATCCAATTTCGTCGGCCATAAATTGCAAATTCAACTTTTCCTGCCGGACAAACGTCAACATGCTCATAAAAAGGCAAAGAGCCAGTTTCTACTGAAAGCAATGATTGCGTATAGTCCTTTTCTACCGTTTAAACCAGTGATTAGTTTCTAACACCCACATTCAGCCCGGGTTGTCTTCTTCGCCGTCACTCGTGCTTCAACTGACAGTAGAAGATACTGAGGAAGATGGGCCTGGAAGCACATCGTCTGAAGAGCACAACAACAGGCAAACAACAACAGCAGCAGCTTGAACACCTGAAGAGATACAGAAACCTCAGTCCTGTGACCGATGTTTCGACAATAGGACATGCCATCGTTTGATCACTTGCAATAATTCTTGGATAGGAATGCATCCTCATCGAACCCGAGCCAAAGTTTTGATCTTCAGCGTTAATTCAGAAACACTTTTGAAGTGTAAGGTCTCACTTGAACAAGTGCAAGTGTTCTTCCTCTATGAGTTTTCTCTATGCTCTCCGCTACGGCCGTCTGTGCCTGCAGAAGCAGGCATTAACATTGCGTGACGCATATTTAAATACGCTGACGTCACAATGCGTATCTGAATCAAAGTTACATGTAATCTAATTGTAATGCATGAGAAACTTGGGGGCTGTTCGGCCCCCGGAGCAGATATCTGATTTGGATAAACCAGCCGTCCTGGAAAGCTGCTAAGAGCGCCCCTATTGTTACAAAGTTCTTGGAAAGCTGACAACGCAGGAGCATAGTAAGTGCTCTCGGATCTTCTGTAGCTCTGAAGTTACAAAACTAGTGTGTGTTTTTTCTTTAATTCTGTAAAAGACAAATGTGTATTATATTGTAGGGGGTCTGACAGAATATAATAATAATAATAATAATTGGTTTTCTGGGGAAAGGAAATGGCGCAGTATCTGTCTCATATATCGTTGGACACCTGAACCGCGCCGTAAGGGAAGGGATGAGGGAGGGAGTGAAAGAAGAAAGAGAAATAGGTGCCGTAGTGGAGGGCTCCGGCATAATTTCGACCACCTGGGGATCTTTAACGTGCACTGACATCGCACAGCACACGGGCGGCTTAGCGTTTTTCCTCCACAAAAACGCCGCCGCCGCGGTCGGGTTCGAACCCGGGAACTCCGGATCAGTAGTCGAATTGACAGAATATAAGACCCTGATTTTGGGGAGAAAAGTCGAAAGCGGGTTCGGGGAAAGGGGAAGGTGTGTGTATGGGGGCGGAGATAGGGTCGCTTGCGTTGTCTTGAAAGCTCCTTCCCAGGTGAGAGGACGTCCGTTGGTCACTGTATCGAGATTTGCCACTTGCAGCCTTTTGTTGAGGTTTGCACAATACGCATTAGTTGTCACCATTTTTTTTAACAGACGTCCTCTGGACGACTGGACTCGTAACAGTCTCTGGTACGCAATTCATCTGAAAAAAAAAAGGGGGGGGGGGGGGGAGTACTTCAGCGGAATGTGCTTCAATCCTTTTCTTTTTGAAGAGACACATAAAGGTATAAATGTAAGTTCTGGCGAATTCCCGAATAACTTAAAAATTATTCACCAAAAACAAGCTTTTTAAACGGCACAGGCAGTCGCCAATGGCCCAGAGAATGAACGCAATTGTTTGTGTGTCGTATTTCGTCCTACTCTTACGGCAACAATTCTCACATGACACACGAGGAGTCGTTTAACGTTGGCTACAGTTGTCGCATATTCGCGCCTTATTTTCCTCGTTATAGCTTCCTCACAGTGGCTTCATCACATTGTCGCCAGAAACCGCTGGCTGCGAGAAACATGATTACACAACATTTTGTATGCAAGCTTCACACGAAAACGTGAACATGGCGAGCCTTTTGTACGTGGTCAATTCAGAACAGTGGGAGTTAAAGGGCTAACCTCCAGCCATTTCATGGCAATTGGGTTTGTTTTCGCGACCACATACTACGTTTACGAAGCGACCGCCTGTACGGAATTGTTTTATTCTCTCTTAAATTCCCCGGAAGAAGTTACGGTTAAGTGTGCCAGAATTTCCAAGTAAGCACAGCCTCTTTACATAAAATTAACTCATTCCGTTTGTTTCCGTTACGGAAACTGCGCCAGCCGCATTTACGCGCGCAATGCTTCCGTTTTATTTGCGATCGCCTTTCTCAGGATTGACCGTCGCGCTTTATACCGGTTTATACGGAATCTATTTTGCGAACGTATTCGCCGGAGCCACGTGGTGGAGAACAATGAATCGACGTGGGAAGAGAAGTTTCCAAACGCTCTCGGCCTCCCGGAAGTCCGCGATCCGAAAAGAAATTGGAGTCGACAGCTCACATGCGGCTTCACTCTGCTTCTTGCTGGCTTCCGCAGAGGGAAGGAAACAAGGCCAGAAACGTCAGCCTGGGCTGCTATCTCATTCTTTATTTCTCAGTTGTGCGTCTGGAAAGTTTTTCCTTTTCCTTTTGTTTGCTTTGGACTCAGTCATCATGTCCGACTGTTGCAAGCCTGTTGGACGTTTGGGGGATCAGGATGTCACTGCTCGGAGACTTCCACTGGATCAGCTGCTCTATTACCGCCTTTTCTTTCGTTCCTGAACACGTCGCTTTTTTGTTTTTGTTTTTGCTGCGGTTAAAAATCCTGTAATGCCGAGAAAATATGCGGTTTCTGATAAAAAAACCGGGCCACATTACTTTTACTCTTTTTTTATTACCTTCACGTAGGAAAGCTCTGCTTCTTCCGGCTGGTAAACTTGTGGTGCGAAGGGGAATCTCCCACGCATGGTTCGGGCCAGCGCCTTGGACGTCGTCAGCTCAAGGTCACATAATCAATGCGAAGCTAGCATCATTCTTCCGCTGTTTTGCGCTGTAGTCGCTTCCTCGGTGAGCACCGTATTTTCCTAGTGTTTCTTTTACTTATTTTCAAGGCAAATTCTTAGAAATCTTTACTTAAGGGGACAATGTGAACCAAATAAAGTTAGCCTGCATAGATAGATTATCGTGTTCTTATCACAGTAAAAACGGGGCTTTTCTAACGTAAATAAACAAAACAGAATTCCAAATACAGGTCTCGCTGCCATCAGCCGTTGTCACAAGCAAACTGCTCTGCCGTCAGGACGTATATTTTCAACGTGTATCCATGAGTCTAGGCTGCACCGCCATTCATCAATGCGGGGATCACGTAGTCTGTTTCGGTATTTACGTCACCAGTTTGCGTCGAGTGGCGGGAAGAACAATTTCTGCCTTTAAATCCAATTTCCTTAGCAATAAATGCGTCCTCTTTCGCAGAATAAACATCAACATAGGCAGAAAAACCTACAGAATCGATCTTTACGATGAAAATTGGATAAATTATGCAGAGCGCCCCTTTAACGTCGACTAGTTGTTTGTAATCCAAGTATGCAAATTAGTCTTTATTCGTACATCACTCGACACGAACGCGAGTCAACCTCACCGCATTTAAAATGAAAAAAAAACTAAGACGGTAATATTGTAGCCGTTCGGACAATATTCATCTTTTTATCTCCCTAATCGTGCAGTCTGCCCGGCTGACTGGTACAAAGTACTATTGCCGTACGCAGATGGCTTCGGCCTTGAAAAATCGTGGTCGAAGGAGTCCAGTTGAGATACTTTATGCTGGTGACAATTCCTTCGTAATTTAAGCGTTTGTGCTACAGTGCATTGCTGGGTGCTCAGCACTGCAAGCGCACGCGAGTTGCCCGTCACTCGCACCCTAAAGCATTCGAAAGGATGGTCACCACAGCTGCGAAGTACGCCCGGACAACTAAAGCGTACTCTTTTAGTGTAAGCCGTAGTGGAACACACCAGAAAGCACTAAAAAATCAAAAGACATAGTGAATCAGAAAGAAAGGAAGTACCGTATGTCTTTGCCAAAAGTAGCCAGGGTACGTGGTTGGCTCCTTATTTCCATAGCGGAGCCCTTAGGGCTGCCCTAAAGATCAGAAGGTTTTGAAAGGTCAAGACAATTGTTCTTTCTTACGCTCTAAACATGTATACTCCTATATGGGAGTGAAAAGGGAGTAAGCTTTCCTCTAGCACGCACTCTTTTAGAAAAGGGCGTGCGCTAGAGGAATGATTAGTCCCTTTCTGCTCCTTTCTGTTTAGAATGCACAAGCTGCAGGGGTGGCATAACTGCTCCTGTGCAGGACTAAGAAGCAAACCATTCTTCAGGGTTGCTTTTGGGCCTGGTTACTTTTGCTAAAACGGTACGTTAGCTGCCTGCTTTTTCCTCGCACGGTCGCAGCAACATAATTCGACTGCTGGCGGGCCATATAGTCAATTATCACTTGACATATTATGACACCGCACCAGTCGAAGCAATAGAAACAGCGGTCCGAGATGCTCTTTCTTCCCAGATATGACCCGCCACGAGATAATCGGCTCACTCTTATGGACCCATTTGCTTCAATTAGCGGAGAGAGCACCCGATAACATCTACTCTGAGCACTTCGTAAAGACGAGCTGTCATACTTCCTCGTCACAATACTGCTTGTAAACTCTCTAGTGCATTTGGACGAGCCAGGCTCGTCACAAAGAGACTGTAGTTTCTGGCTCATGACAAGTCAAGCTTGTTTATTTTCTGGCACTCTTTGTCCGATTTAAGGCGAGCAGGGCTCGTCCAAAGCATTTCTTTCGTTTGACGACAGATGGCAGCACGCGCAGTACTAAATTACTATTTTGGTACCGTTTTCGAACAAAAAAAAAAGATGTGTCAGTTGGGGGCTAACAACGCAAGCGCTCAAACGGGTGCAGCGCAATAAAACACAACTACATGTGTGTGAAATGAACAGCACCGAAAGAGAGTCTGTCTGCTCGCAAAACCGCTGGACTAGGATGTATGGTATGTGACTTACATGTGATTACACGTACACTAGGCGACTTTTTAAAGTGTTGACCATGAAGAGTCATCGTTGGCTGTTATACTCCCAAATGGCTCAAGTTCCTGGCCAAAAAATCACCCCGCCCCCCCCCCCCTCGCCCCCCCCCCCCCCAAAAAAGAAAACTTCTATTCGTCGGGGGCGTGCTGTGTACAACGAAACTGCTGCGCTGGCGCCATCTTTACGCAAGTCAGTCTACATTGCTTTTATCTGGATTAATCCCCCCCCCCCCTCCGTGCAGGTGCGCTTGTTAAAAGTAACACTGAAACGCACGCACGTGAGAATTCGTTGGTTATATAGCTAAGGAGAAATGTCATTGTTTTTTTTTCCTCAATTTTTACTGCGTTGAATTGCAGCGTTCTGTTATATATCAACATCGTATGGCCTTCTAAGCAGTACGGGAGTGAGCGGAATCGCCATCGCTATTATTACAGCATCCCACTTAGGCTGCGACCCAAAACGGTTTTGGCGCCTTCTCTGCGTACCATAATCCCAGTTATTACCTCTGCATGCCGGAACAATAGCTCTTTAAGGAAACACAAGGAGCTACACTTGGGATGCAACCGCCGCCACGTCGGTGGTGGTTAGTTTCATCTAGGTTTATTTCTTACTCTGCTCATATAATTAGGAAAATGAGCAGCACTTCTTGTGTTCATATTATCTTATTTACGTTTTTTGGCTAACAGCCAGATGTGGTTATTCAGCCTTCATCATGTTGACCACCCTTCCTAACCGCGTGCCACCCACGCCACATCATTCATCATCATCGTGTCTCAGGTACGCGCACTTGGTCGAGAGAGATTAGAAGAAACAGAAAAAGCTCAGCGCGTCGCTTGCGTAGACGCAGGCGGAGAAAAGGCATAGTGGTATGGAGCCGTCGTTCGAGGAAGGTACCCTTTCCGACGACCGCGAACGCAACACCAGGCGAGCGTTCTTCCGGTGCTGCACTGTCTTCCTCGCCTCCTCTTTGGTGGTACTGGGCTTCCACGGAGTTCTCCGACATGTCGTCCTGCCAGAGATGAACAAGACCTTCTCCTCCTCGTGGTCAGAGCGCATAGGACGCAGACCCAGTGCGGACGAGCTCAACTTGAGCACCACGGCCTTCGCCACACCTAACCCCGAGGGCGGTCTGCTCAGGGCGACGCGTGCCCTGCCCGAAGACGTCGTGTGCAATACGTCGGCGTGTCATGACTTCGCCGCTCGCACCCTTCGTCTGCTCAGGTACGCGATAAATCCGTGCGGAGACTTCTACAAGTACGTATGTGACTCGTGGCAGCACGACCACACGCTGAAACCGAACTCGCATTACGTGTCCACGGACACGGTCTACCTGAAGCAGTACGTCAACATGCTCAGGAAGGCCCTGGAGAGGCCCGGCTCGATTCCAAAGCTGGGCTTTCTTTACCAGATCTGCAAAACGACACCGGGAGACACACTGTTTTCTAGACTCCTGTCCACCTTCCTTTACACGTTGAACTTTGGGAACTGGCCTTTTTCCACGGCAAGTTCCAGGAACATTCCCGCGGAGGACATCTCCCACAAGATAGGCGTGCTGAAGAGAGAACTAGGACTCGACAGCCTGTTTGGATTGGGCATCGAAGGGGATCCGAACAACGCATCGAGGATTCTGGTTTCCGTGGGACAACCAAGACTCATTGTCGAGAGAGAGTTTACGTCGTCTTGGAGTAACCTGTGGCTAGACAAGGCATTCCGGTTGCTTTCTCAAAGACTTGGCAAGAACAGCACTGCCTACAGCGGGATCTCACGGCTGGAACTAAGACTCCAAAGTTACATGGTCGCGGAGGAACACGAGTGCCAGGCGAGCTGTGACATCGCGGACGCTGACACCCTTCCTGTCATCCCTGTCGTCAACTGGACGTCGCTCTTTCAGGGGTTCCTAGGCGTTGACGTTCGTGTGGACCGAGTTCGCGTAACCTCACCGTTGTACCTTTTAAACTTGTACAAGAATTCCAACTTTGACAAAGCTGACATCTTGAACCACATGATTCTCCGCGTGATGATACTTATCCTGCCCTTCATCAGCGATGATCTCGTCTTCAGCACGATAGCGTCGTGGAAGGTAAGCAAAGAGCACAAGCTACCATTTGACGCCACTCGTGAGGACCAATGTCTCCACACCATGCTGGAAGTGGAACCCTACATGCCGATGGAGCTGGTACGCTCCTCCCACCTCGTTCAGCTATCCAACAGCCATCTAGCCAAACAGGTGCTAAGCCCCTCATTTCTGTCCGTGTTCATCGACCACATCCGCGAGGTGTTTCGTGGTCAGGACGCGTCCATGGAGAGGCTCCTAAAGAACATAACTCTCATCCGGCTCGAAATCCTCTCCCCCACCTCCCTACGTAATCCGCATCTACGATCGAAGTACACCGACAACATTTACACCAAGAACCCAACGACCCCGCTGCTCTATTTCATCTACTACTACGTGAAGAACTCCGCCATGAAGCGACAGCGTCCTCTAGCAGCCTCTAGGAATGAGTCGTGGACCAAATGGAGCCTCCACTTCTCAGATACCATGCCTAGGCTAGATCCGCCCTACAGGACTCTCCAGGTACCGATCACGGCCTTCGACCTGATGCTTCCGAACGACCCAGTGGTGGAGCTTTTTCACTTACCTCGCCTCGCCTTCCGGATATACAGGTCCCTGGCGGAATACGTCCTGTACTACGTGAAGGCTGAAAACATCACCGCCGCGAAGACCACCCTGGAGTCGATGCGCCTGTGCCTCAAGTCTGAGGGCGACGACAAGGCCACAGAAGGCGTGGGAGGTGCGGTAGGCATGAAGCCCGTGCTCGACTTTCTGGCGGCCAGCCCAGCGTACCACCTCTTCCGCAAGGAAATGGCCAGGGTAGCCAAGACGGTGCGCATAAGAGGACTCGAACGGTACAGAAGCACTCAGCTGTTCGCCGTGTACTTTGCCGCGTCCTTTTGTGAGAGTGCCAGCCCTGACTACCTGCGGTGGCAGCAGAGCGCGTCCGCGGAAACCTGGACCTGGACGAGAGTGAACGATATAGTTCGAAGCATGAGCGAAATATCGCGAGGCTTCAGGTGCGGCTTCGCGCGACCTCGGCATCGTCGTGGAGACTGTTTTTTGTATGACTGAAGTCTAGCTCTACTTCGTCGCTAGTTCTTTTTTCTTTTTTGCGAAGCGTTTTCTAACGTCAGTTTTATGTAGAACAGGCTATTCATGTTAGTTTTTCGCGCATAGCTTTGTGCGTATTCCTTTCGCGCTATTTTCTGCAAAGGGCTCTCTTTAAAGGGCCTGTACTGCAGGGACTACAAATGAATGGTTTTGGGGGCTTTACAAGAAATTACTATGTTACGAACTCCACCTGATAAAAACTATGCATTAACATGGAACTGCTGCTGCAAACAATTTTTCTGCCGCTGGCTCACTAATTCCTTAGCTGCATGACGGCGCTTCTTGCGACTATCGGTGAAGTTCTATGTCAAGGCGAAAACCCGCTGCTCAACGACGTCGCGCATTTTACGGCGCCGGACGGAATGTTTTTTTTTAAACGTTGGCTCCAATGTGGATCTTTATTACTTTTCTCTCGTCTTCCTTCTTTTCTCTTTGTCTATGCACCTATAAAACTTGCCTGCAATGCAAATATTGCTATTGGTGTTATCTTTCGGCAGTCCTCTTTTGCTTGCAATCAGGTTCCTTCTGTCCTGTTTTTCCAGTCACGCCATCCACGAAAACTTCGTTACCTATACAGCTCCAATAGAAACGTTGCGTTACCTGCTCTTCAGTAACCCGGCGGCCCGTCCGTTTTTTCCACATCTGCTGGCCTTGCAACTCTTCCTCAGTGCCTTCAT
The DNA here is from genome assembly GCF_052857255.1 of Amblyomma americanum. NCBI lineage: Eukaryota > Metazoa > Arthropoda > Arachnida > Ixodida > Ixodidae > Amblyomma > Amblyomma americanum. The sequence goes on from NC_135498.1 coordinate 76,557,026, forward strand.
AAGAGAAACAGGAGTGGGGACAATCAGTTCAGACAACGCAACGTTTTTCCATCCAGCAGCCGGAAGACACGCCCCCGTTTCTTCCCGCAGTACCCGAACCCTTTCGTCGAGGAGGCGTATTTCGGGGTGCCGAGACCATAAACGAAGGGTCCGAGGCCTCCGTTCTGCCCTCCAGAAAAAAAGGAGCGTCACTGGGCACGCCGTATACGCACACACACACAGACTCGAGAGTCGCTTCTCCGGGACAGTTACAAATCGAAGGAGAAAAACTGCTGACAGGTGTGATGGCGGGCGCATCCCCCGCCCTCTCCCCTTTCCCGCTCCGACTCTTCGGTTATCTTTCCTGGCGACGCCTTCACCCCATTTCCCAACTCCTTGACAAATCGCCCAGTCAGTCGTCGCAACAGTGACGACGGTTCCGTTCGCCTTTCTCGTTCGAGCTGCTTCCGCTTCGTCCGTACCTCTTGCGTGCACCCCCCCCCCCCCCCCCCCCAACCATCGTGCTCTGCTCTCAACATCTTTCGATACTTTTTTGTCCTCTATCGTTTGTTCACCTTGCGTCTTTTTTTCTTTAGTCTCTCTCTCTCTCCTTCCTTCCTTCTTTATTTTGTGTTTTGTTTATTTATTTATGTTTCTAAACTATCTCTTCTTTCCGTTTCCTTTTTCCTTGCTCTTCGGGGCATCGATTCAGCGCTGAGTGGCGACTGGCAGCATGTGGTCTTCACTCCGCTTTTGCGAAGCGTCCTCTCCAGCACGCAAGCAACAACGCAAACAAACAACCATGCGGACACGAAGAAGCTACCAAACAAAACAAAGTATGCGCAAAGCCAACCAGGCCTGAGTCGCGCAGAGGGAGAGGGGGTCCCTGAGGAAGGTGCCGGGCACCGACCGACGACAGACAAGGGACCCTAGGCCCAGCACGCGTGAGCGCTCACCCCCCCCCCCCCCCCCTTCCCCCTCTTCAGGAACCTTCTATACCACCGGGGGAATATCGGGCTTTTAGCCGCAGATGCGCATTATGCTGCTGGCGTCGTCGGCGGCTTCTCTCTTCCTTTCTCTCTCTTTCTTCTTTCTCGTACACTCTGCGGTTGTGTACGCCTATTCCAGGTACACCGCAGTTTATTTCCATCCGCCTTCCTGCTCCTCCTCCTCCTTTCCTGTGCGTTCGTGCGTGCTTCAGGGGAGCTACGTGCGCGCATTTGCGATTGATTTGGGCCCTCGTCGACGCGGAAGCGACTAATCCCCTACGGGGACTCGGCGTGCTATTGGCGAGCTGGGTCGTTTCGTGAGCTTCTATGTGCATTCCGTCGTGGACTCAGATGAAAAGAGTTATACACTGTAGCAAGATATGCGTTCCGTGCGTCAGAAGAACGAATGCTGGGTGATTCCTAAACCGCACTGCAATAGGTCCTAAGCTAATATCGCTGCCAGCTTTTTTTTAGTTCAGACTCCACCCCTATTCATTCAACTGTTCCTTTAAAATAAAAAAAGTATGCACTAAACACGTGGAAGACGTGAAGGCAAGCTCAGAGGCTTTAAATTAAATAAATGCTCAGGCAGCTACGAAAACAAAAATTATATTGGTGACGTTAAGAGGCAGGAAGAGAGCAACGTGGATTAGACAGTGCAATAGAGTTTATAAGTTCCAGCTAGAACCATAAAGTAAAAATGCTACTGGTCTTGAATATGTAGAGAGGAGTATGGGGCACCGGCGGTCTGCTAGTGAGGCAGAGTGGACTTTAAGAGAAAGAAAATGCACCAGGTGGTCTGTAAGATTAAGTTTGGCAGATATGATTACGAAATTCGCGCGAATAGGGCTGCCATAGCGGGCACAGGGGACAGATCATTTGGGATCGGTGGGAGAGGCCTTGGTCCTGGAGTGAACGCAGTTGGCCTGATTATGATTATAATTTTGGCGATAAAACGCGTGGCTGTATCCATCAACATATAACAATCATATAACGTGTTGAGTTAAAGTGGGCAAGGGATTATATGAGTAGGAGTTCACCGACGGGTTCAGCGGTGGATAAGTTCCCTCACACTGTCACACTGTGTGGAAGGTGGCCGACTTAGCAGCGCAGCGGATCCGGCCTTCTCCGATCCACGGAACACACTCCTTGAATCTGGAGCCTTAACTATGGTGCTTCATCCCCAGGTGTTTCTGCCCCAGCCAAACCGAGCGGCTCATATTTTTTGGCTGGCCGCGATAATACCGAGCAATACATAAAAATCGGCCATGGGGAGGGTACAGAGAGATATGAATAGGTATTAGGAGTTACATATATTTACGGGAGGACCACAAGATTGACTCATTATTTTCTGATTATTACGGTAGCTTCCGCGCGAGGCTGCAGTTTGCAAACGAAAGAGCAAAAAATTCAGTGTCTAAAGCTAGCAATACTTGCTTCACAGCTCTGTTTTACGCAAACGAATGTGTCAGTGCTGTACTCGCGATGACGTCACTCGCACAATACCGTACGTCCTCGCCTGAAATATATCCAATGCTTTCTTTCTAGTCTGGCTTGCACGGTAAACGTGTCTCAGCTTTATGTAGTTCTTGAGAAACGAAATAATAAGTACCGACTGTGTGCGATGTTACAAATGTCTGCGGCGAAGCTTTGAATTCCATTTCTAGTCCAATCGCCCCCCCCCCCCCCCCAAAAAAAAAAAAAAGGAGCTCCACGCTGAATCCAGCAACAATTCCTGCGGGCAGTAGCGACGGAGCTTTCAGACAGAGCTTTCGCCGTGATGTTCTACAAGCTTCCGTTCGCATAGCGTGAGTGAGAACCTGCCATTAGAAATGTTTAGCATACCGTAGGCGTACTAGCGGTGACGTATACCGGTTTTACGTACCGAAGCTGCGCATGCGCAGTCACAATAGAGAGTTTTAGTTTCATGTACGCAGAGGCTTCACGTACGTAGAGCTCTTACGGGTGACCAGTGCGCAGTGAGATTCGGATTTTAGAGAGTTTTAGTTTCACGTACGTAGAGGCTTCACGTACGTAGAGCTCTTACGGGTGACCAGTGCGCATGCGCAGAACGCAAAGGGTATGCGCGAGTCTCACGTACGCACATGAGATTCGGAATTTTACGTTGCGGTCTTTGCGTTGCTTGCCTACGTAGCGTTGACAAACATGGCGGCGCCCTGCCCGCCGCTTCACAGCGATAACAGCTTCATCGCTAATCCCTCGAGGCGATATCGTGTTCTAAACTGTTGTATTCGCCTACGATTTGCCCATTCGTACCTTCGCATAAGGTTTCAAGCGATAAATAGCTTTTGTTTTTCAGACAGAAGGGCGATTTTTCAGCTGTTAACCCTGACGAAGTAGCGTTGGTCGTCGTCATAGCAACGGTCTCGCTATGAATGGCTTGGCCTAAAGACTTGTCTTGAATGATTTAGGCTACAACCAGTGTCTGTGTTTCTTAGTAGATGGCGCTAGGCGGAACGCGTGGCGTGCTTCGCGTATGTGTAACTATAAGGGTTTCAAACGACCTGCGTGCAGGCTACGTAGACTTCTCACGTTTGCGTACGTGAACCCTCTACGTACGTGAAACTAAAACTCTCTTTTTACGTTGCGGTCTTTGCGTTGCTTGCGTACGTAGCGTTGACAAACATGGCGGCGCCCTGCCCGCCACTTCACAGCGATAACAGCTTCGTGGATAATCCCTCGACGCGATATCATGTTCTAAACTGTTGTATTCGCCATCGATTTGCCCATTCTTACCCTCGCATAAAGTTTCGAGCGACAAATAGCTTTTGTTTTTCAGATATAAGGGTAATTTCCCAGCTGTTAGGCCTAACATAGCAGCGCTTCTAAGCGGTTCGACTGGCTTGGCTTTGACTCGTCTTGTCTTAGAGTGGCTACAGCAGTGTCTTCATCTTTCAGTAGATGGCGCTAGGAAGAACGCGCGGCGTCTGTCGCGTACGTGCAACTAAAAGGGTTTGAAACGACATGCGCGTATGCTACGTAGACTTCTCACGTTTGCGTACGTTAACTCTGTACGTACTTGAAACTAGAACTCTCTAATCACGTGACTGCGTAGGACTACTACGCGTGCGCAACAGTCACACGTAAATACGACTCCGCCGATACTTCTCCGGTATAAGCGTGCCCTGTGTGCCGTGCGAGACGTGTCCCAACGTCCGCGTCCATGAACTGGCCTCCTACCTCCTGTCCTAGGTTCTCTCCCACCCTTCTCTTCTAACCACAAGAGAAGGCGATATCGAGCGTGCCGCTAATACTCCAGCAAACTGGAGTGAGCGGCTTAAGGAGGAGTAGGAGGAGGAAAAGGGAGAGAAGGAAGGAAAGTCGTGTAAATGAGCCGTGTACAAATGGATGGCCGAGGGAAAGAGAAGGGCAGAGGGAAAGGGCTATTTGGACGGCGCGGTGCGAACGCTTTCGTAGACCGCGTCGTCAGACTCGGTGGGCCTCGTCCGCCTCTCAAAAGCGTGCGGTGTTCTTTCCTCCTGTCCAGCGTTCAGGATACGCGCGGCCGCACGGAATGGAGCTCGTCAGCCTGCGCCGTATCGTATGTCGTATATGTACCGTATACTTCGGAGCCCCCTGCACATGGCGGCCATAGAAGCGCGGCTGCCGAGAACGTTTTTGCTGGGGCCTGGGAATCACGCAGTGAGAGTACTGGACCTCCGGGAATGTGCAATTACGGGGAGAGACGGCGGAACGGCTTTCGGCGGCCGTTTCGCTTCTGTTTCTTCCCTATCTCCGAACGTGGTACGCCGCCGATATATATCTCCTAATTTTTCCATTGCCTTTTCTCTCTCTTTTTTTTTCGTATGAACACCCGCTGGTATCCAGGAAACAACAAGATGTCGCAGCCAGTTGTTGTTGTTCTCTGGCGGTTGCTTCACCAGAAGCGATGGTCACGTGAAGGCTGCTGCTAAAACGTTGCGCGGTATTCCAATGCATTTCTATGAAATAAACCACTTCTAATTTCAGGAAATTCACGTTGTGGCTAGGGCGGATTTCAAGCGTAATTCCTGCTCCGCTGGTAACAAATTTCATGCCAAGTGAGCATTTCTTTCGAGAAGGCAAGGCTGGCCACAGAGCCTGATTCCCACGTACGGGTGAGTGCTGAAGTAGCTTATATTATTTTTTTAAACGGTAGGTAAGAAACTTGCATATTTAAAACATTAGTTAAAGGTCACATAAATTGACGTACGCCGCAGAGGAGCGGCAAAACTGAAGCTCTCTGCTTGTATTCAGTGGCAAGAGGGCGGGCTTGAGTAGAGAAAGAAGGGAAGTGGGGAGTTCGAAGTAGAAAGAAGTTCTAGTCGGTTGCTCTACACTGGGGGAAGAGAGGGGATGGGAAGGCTAAATATATGGGCTGCAAAAAGGTGCTTGCAGTGCAGGCAAACAATTCTATGTAATTTGGTATAAACTGACTGTACAATTCAATGTGTGCACACAAGCTCATTAAGCTCACCTGGAAGCAATGAAGACCAACCATGTTTCTAAAGGCCTACACCGTGTAAAGCCAAGTGAGCTTTCAAAATGGTGCTCTGTGTTAGTTATAACTGCATCTTGAATTGAATTCATTTTACTCTTTTACTATAGTACTTTGTGCTGTAGGTGCTGCGTATTATATAACGTCGCCACGTGAGCATCTCGGGTTTCGATTTCGGCTAACGCAATGAAGCGTGCAGGGTACAAAGCCGGCGCAGCTCGCGAGTCGAGCGGCCATTTCGGGTCGACCGCGCTCATTACAGCCGTCGCCAGGAACCGGCAGTGTTCATTTTGCATTGCGCCTCTCATTTCGGCCGCCTTGCTTACCAGCACTCGAAGGGCGTGGGCTGGCAGAGAACACCGAGCATGCGATGCAAAGCACCGCCAGTACTTAGCTTCGGTGCCGGGTCACCGGCGCTTTTCGAAAGGGACAATGTGTAGCGAGTTCTACGTGTAGGCGTACAGGTTAGTCACAATTTGATCAGGCTGAGTGATCGAAACACGAATGTATGCGCACCAAGCTAATTAGTTTACGCAACACGAAGGTATGGATGGATATCTAAAGCGAGATGGTACGGGGACGGCGTAGAAGGGAATGCAGAGAAGTAGAGGAGTTAGATCTTCGGATCAAGAAGCTGTCAGTGGAGAGAGCGTAGGACAGGAAGGAGGACACTCATTAGAAACAGCGACCCCGCATAGGTAAGGGGAATACTTGAAGGAGAAAGAAGATTATACAAACGGTGCTAAATATGATCTGCCTTCTGGGCTTTAAAGATATTGAGATGAAGGTGTCAGCTCTCTTTTTTCCCATAAACGCATCACTTTTTGATAAAATGGCCGCAAGTGGAGGCGCCATTTTACAGCCACTGAAATTGGCTTTTCGGCATGGCGCTGTAAATGAAGAATCACGTAAGGTGTTTCTCTTCGAGTCCTGACCTTGCATCATTGAGCTTCCAAGTTTTTCTAAACATGAGGAGGCGCCAGGAGGGTACGAGCTTTGTATCCGACGAAGAAATGATCAGTGTAGAGCGCATTTTCATGGCGCCGTCAGTAGCCGCTTTCATTCTTCGTCAATGGCAGGGACGTACTTTATTACACGAGTGGTGGAGGCCCATTACTGCGGCTATTTGACTGTATTGACTGCCGAGAACGACTTTAAAAAAGTAATCTTCTCTGGTGGAGATAAGGCACACCCAACTAAGCACTGCTCTCATAATGCGTTGAGCTTTGACGGAAAACACACACGAAAAATATCTTGCTGTCATCCTGTGAGCTTATTATTCTGTGTCGGTATAGTGTGGTGTTTTTGTGTCAAGACTTACCTGTGTCGGTATAGTGTAGAGTTTCTCGGTGAAAACTTAAACCACTGCAAATGTAGAACTTGGGAAGTGACACCACTCGGGCGCTTTCGTAACTTTGTTGGACATTTGAAACCTTAGTTTTATGGTACCGCCTCCCAGTTCATCGCTTAATAAAATTTACAACTCAAGAACAATAATTGACCAGTACTCCTCGTATTTTTTAAGTCCATTCTCGATCCTGTTTGTTTTTATCTCTTTTTTCTGTGGGCATGCCGGGTTTGTGTCGACCTTCTCAAAAAGGAGAAAATCTTGCGACATGCTCAAGAAAAAAGAAATCTGGCAATCAAGAGAGGTAGAAAACAGATAATGAAGAAAAAGCATTGAAGTCAGCCATGAGTAAATGCCCGGCTAGCTACCTTCCACAAGAACGGAAGGATGAAAGGAACGAAAGAGAGAAGAAAGAAGGACAGTCGAGTCCGCCATCTCCATCGAGACATGCGTGAAAAACCTGAAAAAAAGAAAGACGCGCCCAGGGTTTGCCTGCAAGCAGCCGTTCCGGTCCTTGGCTTTCAAATTTTTAAGCAGCGGTTTGCTGATCGTGTACCGTCGAAGGTTCAGGCCACCAGAAAGAACTAAAAGATGAATGCAATGCGTTCTGAGCTGAGAGAACATAGTGACAACACTACGGTTAATGTGAGCTATAACCAGACGATAGTAAGATGTGATCCCAGTTTTAGGTCCAGTATGGCCCGCCCGCTCCGCGACAAATAATTCGTTGGGGAGCATAATAAAATTCGGACACCTTTCGTTATTTTTGGACCGCGTGATGAACTGCAGTCGTCTAGATGTGCAGACAGCTCAGCTGTAAAAGGCAAGACGCTATTTGCATTCGGCCAGTGATTTCTCCATTAGCATGAATGAAAAACATACTCTTTTCTTAGGTGCAAATACGTTCCCTCTGGAGAGACACTATAACAAGAGACTTAGTCAACTTCAGGGCAAAATCAATATTTGGGTTTTTCGTATTGTAGCTGCACGTACATAGATTCCGGTGAACTTCGTACAGATTACACGCACACGGTCGCTTCGCATGTCGCAGCCGTGAAGGTGAAGCCAAAGGGCGACAGGGCACACTACTGGAATTCCGCGGAACCTAATTTGATGTCCGTCTCGATTAGTTCAGCATCATCATCATCATCATCATCATCATCATCATCAGCCTTACTACACCCACTGCAGGGCAAAGACCTCTCCCAAGTCTCTCCAATTAACCCTATCCTTTGCCAGCTGCATCCACCCTTTGCCTGCAAACTTCTTAATCTCATCCGCCCACCTAACCTTCTGCCGCCCCCTGCCACGCTTACTTTCTCTTGGAATCCACTCCGTTACCCTTAAGGACCAGCGGTTATCTTGCCTTCGCATTACATGCCCTGCCCAAGCCCATTTCTTTCTCTTGATTTCGACTAGGATGTCATTAACCCGTGTTTGTTCCCTCACCCACTCTGCCCGCTTCCGATCTTTTAACGTTACACCTATCATTTTTCTTTCCATGGCTCGCTGCGTTGTCCTTAACTTAAGCTGAACTCTTTTCGTTAGCCTCCACGTTTCTGCCCCGTAGGTGAGTACCGGTAAGATTATGCTGTTGTACACTTTCCTCTTGAGAGAAATTGGTAAACTGCCACTCATGATCTGCGAGAATTTGCCATATGCGCTCCACCCCATTCTTATCCTTCTAGTTATCTCCCTCTCATGATCCGGATCAGCTGTCACTACCTGCCCTAAGTAGACGTATTCCGGCACAATTTCTAGGCTCTCGCTGCCAATTGTGAACTGTTGTTCCCTTGCTAGGCTGTTGAACATTACCTTGGTTTTCTGCATGTTAATTTTTAGACCCATCGATCTGCTCTGCCTGTCTAACTGATTGATCATGATTTGCAGTTCACCTCCTGAGTGACTGAGCAAGGCAATGTCATCAGCAAATCGCAGATTATTTAGGTATTCTCCATTTATTCTTATTCCCAACTGTTCCCAATTCAGGCCTCGAAATACCTCCTGTAAACATGCGGTGAACAGCATTGGCGAGATCGTGTCTCCTTGCCTGACGCCCTTCCTTATTGGAATTTTATTGCTGACTTTATGGAGGACTATAGCAGCTGTGCAGTTGCTATATATATCTTCCAGTATTTTGACATAAGGCTCTTCTACCCCCTGATTACGCAATGCCTGTATGACTGCTGAGGTTTCCACTGAGTCGAATGCTTTCTCGTAATCAATGAAAGCTATATATAGAGGTTGGTTATATTCTGCGCATTTCTCTATCACCTGATTGATAGTGTGAATATGATCTATTGTGGAATATCCTTTACGAAAGCGTGCCTGATCATTTGGTTGATTAAAGTCTAACGTTGCCCTCACTCTATTAGCGATTACCTTAGTAAATACTTTGTAGGCAACGGATAGTAAGCTGATCGGCCTGTAATTTTTCAAGTCCTTGGCGTCTCCCTTCTTATGAATTAAGATAATGTTTGCATTCTTCCAAGCTTCTGGTACAGTCGAGGTCATAAGGCATTGCGTATACAGGGTGGCTAGTTTTTCTAGCACGATGTCCCCTCCATCCTTCAACAGATCTGCTGTTACCTGATCCTCCCCAGCTGCTTTTCCCCTTTTCATTGCTTCTAAGGCTTTCTTTACTTCATCTTTCGTTACTGGCGGGATGACGCATTGCTGTGCACTGCTGTCTTTCTCATTAACGCTCTGATTACATTGGCTACTGTACAGGTCTGTGTAGAACTCTTCGGCTACGTTAACTATCTTATCCATATTGCTAATGACATTGCCCTGCTTGTCTCTTAATGCATACATCTGGTTTTTACCTATGCCTAGTTTCCTCTTCACTGTTTTTAGGCTACGTCCGTTCTTTATAGCATGCTCGATTCTCTCCATATTAAACTTCCTTATGTCGGCTACCTTGCGCTTATTTATTAACTTTGATAGCTCCGTTAGTTCTATTCTATCGGTAGGGTTAGATGCCCTCATGTTTTGGCGTTTCTTAATCAGATCTTTCGTCACCTGAGATAGCTTCCCGGTATCTTTTCGAACTGTCCTACCGCCTACTTCTGCTGCGCACTCCGTAATTATTGATGTCAGATTATCGTGCATTGAATGAACATCAAGATCATCTTCCTCAGTTAAAGCCGAATATCTGTTTTGCAGCGCTATCCTAAACTCCTGTGCTTTCCCTCTTACGGCTAACTCGTTAATGGTCTTCTTCTTCACTAGCTTCTTCCGTTCCCTCTTCAAGTCTAAGCTAATTCTAGACCTTACCATTCTGTGGTCGCTACAACGCACCTTTCCGAGGACGGCCACATCCTGAATGATGCCAGGTTTAGCGCATAGTATGAAGTCGATTTCATTTTTAATCTCACCATTGGGGCTCTTCCAGGTCCACTTCCTGTTTTCTCGTTTGCGGAAGAAGGTATTCATGATCCGTAAATTATTTCTATCCGCGAATTCGACTAATAACTCTCCCCTGCTATTTCTAGAGCCTATCCCATAGTCACCTACCGCGTGGTCATCAGCCTGCTTCTTGCCCACCTTCGCATTGAAGTCGCCCATCAGTACAGTGTACTGCGATTTTACTTTATTCAATGCCGATTCTACGTCCTCATAGAAACTTTCAACGGTCTGGTCATCATGGCTGGATGTGGGTGCGTAGGCCTGCACCACTTTCAGCTTGTACCTCCTATTCAGCCTAATTACTATAGCTGCTACCCTCTCGTTAATACTGTAGAACTCCTCTACGTTGCCAGCTATATCCTTATTAATGAGGAATCCCACACCTAGTTCTCTTCTATCCTCTAACCCGCGATAGCACAGTATGTGTCCGTCCTTTAGTACTGTATACGCCTCACCTGTCCTCCTAACTTCACTAAGCCCTATCACATCCCATTTAATTCCCGCTAGTTCCTCAAACAGCACTGCTAGGCTAGCCTCACTAGCTAAAGTTCTAGCGTTAAACGTTGCCAGGTTCAGATTCCAATGGCGGCCTGTCCGGAGCCAGAGATTCTTAGCACCCTCCGCTGCATCACAGGTCTGACCGCCGCCGTGGTCAGATGCTCTGTAGCCGCTGGGGACTGAGGGCCGAGGGTTAATTGGTTTGATCATAGAAGGTTGCGGCCAAGTACTACACCAGGGTGGCCAAATCCTGCTCTGGTGAGAGAGTGCGTTATCGGTTCTGGTCACCGAGATCAGGCCGCACTCCAGGCCTGGTTATGCAATTCCATCGACACGCGGATTGTTTTTTTTTTATCCCGGTGGAGAATTGCGCGGCACCAGGATTTGAACCCCGGTCCTCTTGCACGCGATGCGGATGTTCTACCTCTACGCCATCGCATGAACAATCCATAAACAAGGACTCTGTGCATCCCTGTACTGCGAATGCGGAGCATCGTAATTGCCGGAATCGGTGACCGCGGAGCGTAGTAATGTCCGCTGGACCTCTTCTCCGGGTGCGCCCACTTGACAAGGTCACCCCGCAATTGCCTGCACGCGCTCATTATCAGGGTAATTTACGATGCTGCGGTAATCGAGGTTTCAGTGCTTCGAACGCAGAGGTCGTCCTGCTGTAAGCACCTGCGGCGAGCAAAAAGCAAAAAATGCGACTGCGCGAGATTCGGGAAAAGCTTTCGCTGAAGCCGACGTTCCCCTGCAGTAGCGCGGTGGGAGTACGCGGCATGTTTACCCACGTGCGATGAACCACCGTTGATACGGAAGAACAGTAAATTAATGGAATAATGACACAGACAGACAGGCGGGTAGACGGACAGACAGACACAGACGGACGGACGGACGGACGGACGGATGGATGGACGGACAGATGGACGGAAGGATAGACGGACAGACGGACAGATGGATCATCAGGCAGAGAGACAGGTGGACAGACGGATCGATAGGCAGATAGACAGATCGACAGGCAGAGAGACGGACGGACGGATCGACAGACACAGACAGACAGACAGACAGACAGACAGACAGACAGACAGACAGACAGACAGACAGACAGACGGACGGACGGACGGACGGACGGACGGACGGACGGACGGACGGACGGACAGACAGACAGACAGACAGACAGACAGACAGACAGACAGACAGGCAGACAGACAGACAGACAGACGGACGGACGGACGGACGGACGGACGGACGGACGGACGGACGGGCGGACGGACGGACGGACGGACGGACAGACAGACAGACAGACAGACAGACAGACAGACAGACAGACAGACGGACGGACAGACAGACAGACAGACAGACAGACAGACAGACAGACAGACAGACAGACAGACAGACAGACAGACAGACAGACAGACAGACAGACGGACGGACGGACGGACGGACGGACGGACGGAAGGACAGGTGGAGAGACAGGCAGAGAGACAGGCAGAGAGACAGATGGACGGACGGACGGATGGATCGACAGGCAGAGAGACACACAAGAGAAGTCAAGCCAAGACAAGAGCAAACAAAATTAAACATTAGGATAGGATAGGAATAACTTTAATAAAATGCCGGAAACAATAAAATGCCGGAAACCGACGGTTTAACGAGTCGTGACGTTGGCAAAGCGTCGACCTGGGGTTACGCCCTATTCTGCACTAACCCGGTTCGGTCCGTTTGCAGTGAGTCGTGAGGCTTGTGCTTTTCGAGCGCACCCCGGGCCCAAAAATGTAACATTTTGTGGTATCGACAGTATATGGGGGTTTAACGTCGTCTCATAGCTGCGGGCTGTAAGGGTGACGCCGTAGTGGAAGACAGCGGCTTAGTTTCGCCTATCTTGATTTTTTAAACGTTAGTTAAATGAGTCAGGACAAGGCGCATAAGCTAACGTAAATGTGTAAACATTTAGTATTTCAGTGAGTGATGTATGCAGGCAGTGGCATGTTTCACCGGCTTGGTGAGGGTGAAGTAAACAAATGAGCATTGTATTACACGTCTACGGCTTTCTCGCGCTTGAATTATACGTAGACATTCCTTACGCAAGCAGCCTATAGATTAATCACGATAGATTCATGTCCAACATAAAAGTAGACTGATCGAAATACATTTCCTGAAATTTCTGGAAATATTTCAATTTAAGACAAGACGGTAAAGTAGTCTAACCTATATATTGCTGCGAGCATCAGTAAGCTCGGAGAAATATACTTTGCGTGCCTGAATTTGCCGTTTATTATATAACTAACACAAAACTAGCTGAAAATACGTTGTAACTATGGAACCACTAAGACCGCGGTGCTAGGTGTTAAGGTAATAACACGTAACGCGTTTTCTGAATAGGCCGTGCATCTTGTTCGGGCCAAAATCTTATAGCTTCGAACCTCTGTTATTGACACCTTTGACTCTTTCCAGGTATGGCAGTTGTTCACTAGTACTCCATTGCCATTGCTGCAGTTTAAGGAAAGCTACGCTGAATACGCTGAGTACAGTCACTAATTTTTAGAGCCAGAGCTCTACTCCACCCGTTCTTGTTCAAGGTCATGTCGGCATGAAAAACGACCTTGGGAGGCGACGGAGCGCAGGTGGCAATGCTACGTCAGAGTCACGTGATTGCAGCGGCACAGCTAGCGCGCTCTACTCCGCCGCAGCCTCCGTTGCGCCGATTCCTCTCCGACACTGTTCCGTACCACGTGACCAACAGCTGTGCCGCATTAAGGTTCGGCAGAATTGCGTCGAACCTGCGTTAGCTTTGTAGCGATAGCTACACTACGCCACCTCTTCGAGCCTTCAGTGTAGCCACCGTGGCCACCCCGGGTCACGTGGTCGGTCACGTAACCAGCCACGCGGTTGGTCACGTGGTGAGGAGCAGCTGCTGCTGCCGGCGGCGCGGTTAGCCACCATAGGCGCGGCGCACCGGCTAAACCGAGCTGCAGCAGGTGTGCGCATGCGCCGTGTCAAGTGGGACGAAGATGAAGAAGGAACGCCCAGCGAAACGAAGCGGCGAAAGACTGACTTTGCAGTTCGACTGAGCGAGTTCCACTCGGCCAGGTATAGCTATCGCGTCACTCCAGGTTTAATCAGAGCTAAACCACAGCCTTTTTTTTTACCTTATACGGCCTTCGTTGAGTTACAGCGCACATACCGATATCATTCTCTTCGCCATCGCACAGCTGTGGTGATTTATTACATACCCGCCATGGGAAGTATTGCGCTGGTCAGGTATACCTTTCTCGGCTTATCGCTGTTATTTTGCTCAAACAATAAAACTGAACGTTGCAAGTGTGGGCTGTCTGAAGGGCCCACACCAAACATCTCTCGGGGTCAGAATCAACGTCGCAAAGGTCGACAAGAAAAACAAATATAAAATTCCTGAACACCAGACATCCCTCAGATCAGAATAAACGTCGCAAAGGTAGACAAGAAAAGCATAAATATAAAATTCCTGAAAACAACATAGGTGGAGCGCGCCTTCTGAAATGAGGGCACCTGGAGGGGATAAATTTTCGAAAAGCAGGGCCAAGACACGGCACGGTCGATCAGTTTAAGGTCGCAAGCGTGGCATCGCGCGAGAGCGATTGGGGAGAGGTCGAAAGGCAATAGGAACGCGGTTGACGGGAGGTTGGGGAGAGGTGGTAGGGAGGGGACCCACGGACGTAGAAGATTGATGAGGCCTCGGTTAATCGGTGACGTCCTGCTTCGGTCGTCGCGTCCGCAAAAGAGCGAAACCCTTGCGGTCTTTTTAGACCGACAAACCCTATTACCGCTTTTTTTTTTGGCGCTCCCTCGCACGAAGTGGAATTAAACAAGCTCAAGAAAATAAACCACCTGCACAGACAAGAAAGCCGCGCTCTAATCACTTGTGCTCGTCACCGATGCCTTGTTTGTTCTCGTTTTAAGCGGGCTGGAAAAGGGAGACCGCGGGTTGCGGGAACTTTAAATTGGGGTTCTAAACTTTTCATTGACATGGAACAGACAATCAGGGATCTTCGTTGACGTGAATGAAACGCTGATGACTTTGGTAGAATGCATATTCATCTATTTCTTTTTTTTTTGTTGCAACAACAGACTAGCCGACCTAATTTGGTCCAAACCATTGGTCTCGAATATTAGGGACAACGGGCAGCTTGCCAACCTGCAGGTTATCAGGTTTATGCAACTGACATTTTGAAAGTATACTTGCGCAACGGGGTGCTTCAACACCCCATCCAATTCAGATCCCTGGTTACGTGGCCCAAGAAAAACGCATTCAAATCAGCGCTTCCAAAGAGTCGACCTACGCTGGCCATGACAGTGTGGAGTAATTTCTAGTTGTTAAAGCTAAGTGTTAACAGGGCTGAGGTACAGTACCATGGCAATAATACTTGTCATTCTCATTTCGATAATCTGCAATCTTCACTTCCTATAAGCCCCTTTAGAGCTGAAGACTTGGGCGTGACAGCTTAGCGCCTGGAGCAAATATGGACACTGCAGTAAAATTTTTATAATACGTTCTAAGCATTCAATATTTTAAAAATACTCTTTCTCTCTTTACAGCAGCTCCTCTTCGCTTACGAACCGTGCATGATCCAGCTGGTTGGTTTGCGATCTTGAGCAAATGGGAAAGAGCGCATGAGCTCTCTGTTAATGCGCTGTCGCACCTTTCATCGAGAACCTTTTCGGTTCATCACCAGTTGATCACTGAGGTCGAAGCTGAGCCATATTATGGTTTGAGTTCCGGAGTCGTAACGTCATTCACCCTAAACGCTCGCCATCCTATACCTTATCATAAATAAAAACGCAACATATGCAGTGATCGAAAACAAGTCACTGTCGTTTTCTTTTTCCAGGTGCCGCAAGCGAAAACAAGGAAGTAATTTTTTCGCTAACGATGACTTCTGAGAGAAACTATTTTCCTTCACACGAAGCTAACAGTATGACTGAGCAATGAACTGCGATTAAAGATATATGAAAACTGAGCTATGCTTAACCACAGTGCTGTTGTGTAACAGAGATTTTTCATCACTACATGAACGTCATCCAGACGTTTCATGTGGCAAGTCGCGCAACAAGAGGACAGACATATAAAAAAAAGAAGGAATAAATGTAGAGTTCTTGTGTGATTCATTATGAAAGACAGACTCCCACGGTGTCAACCTTGGTATCTAAACGGCACCTGATGGAGCTTGTGAGCCGGTGTGAAGAGGTGCTGGGTATGACACAAGAGAAGAGCGAAAGTTAAGCGGGTTATCTACCGGTAAAGGAGACCACGTCCGCTTGACGACTTGAGAAAGGGAGTGCGGTAAGGGAGATGAGGTAAGGGAGATCAGGTAAGTGAGGCACTTATGTTTAAAGGAAGTCAATTCTAATTTGCAGGTTTATTCTTTATGGAGGGATAGAATGCGTGATTGGAACTGCACGAATAAACTGGATTGATTTATTTTCCAGCGAAGGAGGCTCATTCATGTTCAGCCTGCCGTAACTCTGGCACATCGGAGCCAGAGACATCACGGCGGCCGGATTAGAATTGTCTTGCTTTAAAACGCATAAGAATAGGCAAGGCCAAACATCGCTACGCGACTGTGGGGAGTCAGGAGTAGCAAGCTCCCTGAAATCTACAGGCGAACACGGCTTCCTCGACCTTCCCCGAAGGGATAAATAACCAACCTAATTGTTCCCCTGGCTTGCACCACTTGAGAATTCGAGATATACTGAAGCGCAGAAGCTGGCGGATAGCTAATGTTAACACTGGCGCCTACGTTTAGGGGGTTGACGACGCAGCACATCTGACGGAGGGCATAAGACTCGCCGTCGTCAGGACAGGTCAAGTCACAAGCTCTAATGTCTTAAACCCGCTTGTGAGAAGCGAACCGGCCGCGGTAAATCGAGATGGCGGGAGTGGAAAAGGGGGGGGGGGGGGGGGGGGGCACTGCTTTTACGCATTCTGCTACGCTTCCGTTTACGAGATGTGCTTCTCAGAAGCAAGAAGTCCCGGGAGGCCCGTCCGCTTCCGCCGAAGGAGCGCAGTGGTCGAAGAGACGATGGCACGTCACCCCGAGACCCTATCTCCTGATCAGCCCTCGGACAACTCGATCGAGCCTGTTGGCGAAGTATCGCGCCTTTGTACACACCTCCATGGAGAGAAAGACACTCTTGGCAAAGAACACCAACGCGCGAGAATGCAGACAAATCTCCGACAAAACGAGGAAGAACGGGATCGGGGGCCTCCCGGGGAGTAAACCAGGTATACGAACCAGGTAGTACACACAGCCGCGGGTCCCCTAGCGAACAGCGCCGAGCACTGGCGAACCATCCCCCCCCCCCCCCCCCCCCTCCCCCTTCTCCCTTCGCTGTGCCAGTACTCCGCCGCGCATACCCGTGTCCGCGGGACCAGATTGTCTTCCGAGCCGAGAGAGCATTCGTCTTCATGAGGGTGGGCAAACCCACTTGGCCCGCCTCCGCCTCTCGGGCCTCCGCTCTCACTCGCCCTGCTCTCCCCTTCTCTCTCTCTCTCACTCACACTCTTTACCTTAATCTTCCTGCCTTCCATTCCGACATCGTCCATCTCCCGGATCGCCGCCGCGACGGCGCATGAGGCAAGCTTGAGATGGAGAAATCTCTCGAGCCTTGCACTCTCTCTCTCTTGTCCTCCTCCTCCTCTCACCCTCGCCTTCTCGCCCCCGGCCCTTGCGTCCTTACGCCTTCCGAGTTGGTCCTTCCTCCGCTAGCCCTCTCTTTGCTTACTTCTCATTTCTCTCGCGACGCACGAGAGATTTCGAGAGCACGCGTCTGGACTGCGACGACAGCAATTCGTCCCGATTGACCGGCAGTGCGCGGTCTTGCAGAACAAACAAACGCACGGAACGAAAAGAATAAGGAACAAGAGGTGCCCTTGATCGAAGCGAACGCCGTCGATGAACGGTACGAAGGGAGCCTGTGTGCGCGGCGCTGGGAAACGGAGGCGGGGGAATAACGCGACGAGAAAGAAAAAAGCGGGTCAGTAGTGCCCCAGGAAAGTGCCGTTTCGCACCTCTTTCGTCGTTTCCCGTTCACTCTAGCTTTCTTTTCTCCCCTCTGTCTTTTGTTCCGGCCGGCAGAGCGAGAGGTAACGCCTCCACAAATCGCGACTGATGGCCCTCTTCGCTGAGGCATCGGGAACCGTCACGAGCGGGATCACGTTTTTATGACGCGACGTTTATGTATCCGGACGGACCGGGCGCTCAGCCAGGCTGCCGCACCATAGACTGGGCCGTCAGGTGCTCCCACTCGGGCTTACTACCGCGGCCGATTGTAGACCAGCAAGAGTGCTTAGCGACCTCCTTCCTACTTCTCTTTCTCATCTCTCTCTCTCCGTTCCTCGCTCATTGTTTTCTCCCAGTTTCGCTCAGCTCGGCTTTTGAACGCATGAAGCTTGGTTTTGTTGAGCGTTCTTTATTGCCACCTCCATCACCTTCCCTCATCCTCCCCTTCACCCCCTCCTCACTTCGTACATTTCTGTTCCGTTCTGTTAGCCAAAGCTGTGATCCATTCCTGACCGACGCGCACAGCAGATCTATAGGCACCATAGGAGAGCAGCTTATTGTGCTTCCGTCCCCTTTTGCGACTGCTGCTGTATACGTGGGCGCTGCCCCCGAATTGCAAGAGTGGTTCAATCGATTTTGCTTAATGCGCTCGCCCTCTCCTGCTTTCCCTCGGCCTTAGACTTGCTCGGCGACGCGAATAAACAGCGTTTTCTGGCCGTGGCGATCGAGACAGTTTGTCGGTGTGACACAATTGGCTCCGGGGGAAAAGGCGGGTCGTTCGACGATTCTGTTTCTCGGCCGCTTTTTCGCCGTCTGGGAGTGCATCTCGGTGGCAAATTTTTTCGCCTTTCGTTGCGCAGTGCATAGCCTGCGTTAATGTGCCGCGTTTTTTTCTTCACCCTAGGTCTCCATTGTGCGCCAATGCCGGTTGTTCTTACGACGCTGCCTTCTGAAAGGGAGCCGAACCTCGGTGCTTTTAAGAAAGCATGTTGCTGTGCAGATAAAGGGCTAAAATGTGGTCGGAATCGTGCAAGTACTGAAAGCTGCGGTAGAGAGTCTTGGTCTGTTACGCTGTAACAGCGGGAAAATGATTTTTTTTTTTGGCGACGAGGGCGACGAATGCACGTCACAGGATGATGTTCATTTGGAGGTAACACAATGTGTACATCAACGCTTCGCTAATCAGTGCCTCTTGACGTGACGAAAATACACGAAAAAGAAACGAAGAAAACAAAAAGGAAAGTCAAGATAAAATCATGTACCCATGGTTGCAGAGGCTTTGACTGTTTACATGGCATATATATAGCTTCGTGTAAGCCGAGAGAGGGATATAGGTGGCGCAAGAGAGTCCACGTTTCATTATCTGATAATACTTCCACAGCCTTCATCTTTTGATTTTTGTGGTTGAAAAAAAACAGAGGTATTTCTTCTCGGCTTGGAGCGAAACGGTAACCCTTCCAATGCATAGCTCTGTGCGACACAGGGAATTGAAGTAATGCATCGCTATGAGGCCAGTTATTTTGTGAAAAAAAAAAAAAACTCGCCCAAGCATTTAACGTTACCATTTATTTCGGCGGGTAAAAGTTGGGCTGAGGCTTAGCTAGAGTGTTAAGCCTGGATACCTCGAAGCGAAAAGCTTCGTGGCGATGCTCGTGGTTTAGTTTAAGGTTTCATACTTAGGGTTACAATTTGGGTTACACCTTTCTAGCTTTTCCAAAACGTGTTGTCTTAGGTAGACAAAGCTTGTACAATCGTTATACAAGGCTATTAAAATCTCTAACTCCCACGCTACCACTTCTGGGTCTTCTTCTCCTCCTTCCATGGCGAAAGGTCAGACGACGGAGGCAGCGCGCGGCGGCGACGACGGCTGCGGCAGCAGCAGCCACTTGCGCTCCGCGTGACGTCACTCGGCTTCACGGTCAGACGACGGTGTCGCCGCACGGTGGCTACGACGGCTGCGGCAGCAGCGATCACCTGCGCTCCGCGTGACGTCACTCAGTTTCGCGCATGCGCAGCTGTGGCAAATCTGTAGAGTGGCTCACGCGAAGCCCGGTGTTGACGAGCCTAGTGAAGCTTGTCGCTTCAAAATCTTAACATACCCCTCCATGTGACGCCTTCCAACGTTGTGCAAGTGCAGATTATTCGTCGAGACTGGGTGTGCCACTCGATATGGGCGGGAAGCGCGCACACAGCGAACCCATCTGCGCATTGAACGGACACTCAGGGCTATACTAGCGAATTTTCATTTTTATAAAAGAAATTGGCTGTATTTCTCTTCATGGCTATTTCACCGGTCTCCGGCAACAAAGTGAGCATTTATTTTGGCGAAAGTTGAATTAAAGAAGTGAAACTTTTTTGCCGCCACTCGATTTAAACTCGCTACCTCAAGATCAAAAACACACTAAGGGGGCACAGTTTAGAAATTAATGGTGGGCAGCCTGTATCAGCAAGGATACGCATGCAAGAAACTGCCTTGGGGCATTGCAGTTTGCTTTCAAAAGCTTCTGGTGGCTGCGTAGCCTCCACTTCATTGTTTGGTTTTTTTAAACTTATAACAGCTGAGCTTTCGGTGAGAGTTTATAGCCTCATTGCCGTTATCACTGGAAAAGTTAGCGATACAGATGAATTTCCGTTTCGTTGTCTCAGCATCCCTTTTGTGATTTTCATGTTCATGTGCCTTTTCTTTTGGTTTTCGCGAAAAAAAAAAAAAAAGGTATCATATCCAACAACCAAACAACGCCCTTTTGGAACCACTATTTGTTTTTCTACGAGGGTGTTGGAAAAGGTGCAGCTTTTGTCCCTTGCATCTCTACCCTTTTCCATAGGAGGGTGTAAGGAAGCAAGGCTGTGACCAAACCTGAATTTGTTAAAAGGGAGTCTACAACTCATAATAAGGAGAGTCAAGATTTCCGGCTGCTCGTGTACATTTCCGTTATGCCACACTCTAAACAGAAATGCGACTTTATGGAAGTAAAAAGGGCCTAAACTATCCTCTAGTGTACACTCTATTATAAAATGGTGTGCGCAACAGGACAGTTTGCTCCCTTTTTTACTCCTTTCTGGTTATAGCTCTTTTTTTTAGAATTTGGCTCCCGGTTTACTGAAGCCTGGCTGTGTCTCAGCAATGCTCGCCACATTTATGCGAGGCATAGTACATAAGGGTACAACTTCTCAAGCCAGCAATGTATGTGAAACTCCACAGCTTCAGGTTGATGTCAATTTCGTTGCGCAGCAAAGACATCTGAGCGCATTTGGGTTCACGTTGTGCACTGCGTAGACCAACCTGAACCCGCGCATGCGCCTAGTATTTTCTGCACGTCTACATGAGTATTTTCTGCACGTCTACATAGAAGACCATTTTTCCCGATGAGTCGGGCAACCCAACATCGAAACTCGAAGTTGTAAGAGCCTAATTTCTATGATAACTCTAGAACGAAAGCGATTGTAGCCACACTCATGCATACGGGGTGTTAAAGCGAGCACTTTAAAAAGATTCCTAAAAATTGGATGGTTTAAATACAAAAAAAAACCTGTTCAGGAACAAGCTGTCAGCCGCGGCGGACGTCGCATACGTTGAAAAATGTGTTAATTAGATAGTAATTAGCTAAAATGAGGGTAACCCATCGTTTCCCTCGTACCAAGTCACGAAGCAAAAGAAAGTGCGTTGTGTCATACGATGGGGCCGGCAGTTCAAATTAGACGCCGCATCCACTGCAACACGTCAGGTGACGTTACGTTTGAAATGAACTTCCTGCGCACCTCATGCGTTTAGTTTCAGTTTTGCGCGGAAAAAGTGCGCCATTTCCTCGCGCTTCAAGGCTTTGGAAAATGACTTTTTATTCGTTTCAGAAAACTGGCATGGCTTCGTCTTGTCTGCGGCTACGAACCCACCTTTGGCACTAACCACCAGACTGTGCTAATTAAGTATTAATTACTGAAGTTTTGCTAACCAACTATCTTACGACAAGGCTTTTAACATAACAGACGTACGTCGCGGCTGACTGCTCGTTCCTGAAAATATTTTGACCGATATGTCTTAAGGAATTTCTCAGCGTCCGCTGAAATACACGGTATTTATCCTCTCCACATTCTAGCTAATCATGGTTACAGCCGTTACGGTGAGAGCTGCTTGGTAGTCTATACCGTGCTAAGGCTCACCGATTACATGGCGCACTAATCTGGCAACAATGATCTTTTTAGACCACGTAAGACTAACCGGTATTAAGCCTGCCACCACAAACAGCAATGCAGCTACGTTTTTAGGTTAGTTTATGTATTATGGCTTA
The DNA here is from genome assembly GCF_052857255.1 of Amblyomma americanum. Lineage (NCBI taxonomy): Eukaryota > Metazoa > Arthropoda > Arachnida > Ixodida > Ixodidae > Amblyomma > Amblyomma americanum. Next base: position 76,579,072 of record NC_135498.1, read on the forward strand.
TGAGGGTTTAACGTCCCAAAACGACTCATTCTATGTGGGACACCGTAGTGAAGGGAGGGCTCCGGATAATTTCGACCACCTGGAGTTCTTTAACGTGCACTGACATCGCACAGCGCACTGGTCTCTATAATTTCGCCTCCGTAGGGACCTCCGACGTACAAAATATTCTATTCGCATAGGTTTCAACGCTTGTTCAAGAAATTATCAGTTCATCTTGAGCTTCTTTCCGTGCAAGCATTCTGCACAGTACCAGCAGGGAGGTTACCATAACCTCTTCTGCACGCAGCTTACCCCCTCCCCCTTCCTCTGCCGGAGAATAAAGTTTGCAGAAGTTACACAGCTAGAGACACCCTAGGCACCTTCGAGCACTTGAGCGTTCAGACAAGCCGTCTCGACTTTACCGCCTTATATTTTCTCGCACGCACCGGCGGCATGTCCTCGAGCGAGCAAGATAGCGATCTCTCGGGAAGTGCCGTGCGTGCTTCCACGCGCCACGCCTGGTCGCGCTGGCGCGACCCAGCGGTGCCGACACCATCAATCAAGGATCTTGTGTAAGGATCTCACAATGGCGGGCTAGATTAAACGAAGGGAACTTGCCTTTTCTGCCTCAATCATACATCACCTTTCGCTCCTTAGAGGAACGGAGGAGCTCCCCACCACTGCCACCGTTCTTATCTTTCATCCTGACACGTCTCGGGAGATACCATTTCTCTTGCAAGTGGCGCGATCTCGGAGCTGTGTGTGTACGCATTATTTGTGCGGCGCTGGCGTTTTTTTTTCTTTTTCTGAGGGGAAACGACGACGTCCAAACTTGCCTCTTTCGTAGAAGAGTGTCTGAAGGGGTGAAGTTTGGTCGTAAGAATAATGTATGTTGGCCCTCGGAATAGTTTGATACGTATATCATCTCTCTGAATGCGACTGAGAGAACCAGCAGAAACCCGAGCGCTTTCAAAATGAACGAGGAGAGCGCGCGAAAGAATTCACTGCGACCGAACTCTGCCAATTTTATTTTATTATTTTTTCACTTAAATATGAGTAGATTTTCGTTGTAAAAGTTTTATGAGTAAGCGAATGTTTAGTCGGGACTTTCGTACTAAAATTAGTTTTACAGACTCACTCCAAACTTTCTCGACCTTTGTTCTTTGACCTTTGACCACTTATGAAACCTTCCAAGTTTGGACATGTACAGATGCAAGACTGTGTTTCAGTTTCACTCTTACGCCCACATACTTGTATACGTCATTGGTTCGTTTGTAATGGTTTCTCTAACAATACGTCACAGGTTCGAACATATTGTTATGTGGCGTACGCCAGAACGTCAACGTTTTGACACTATTATCACTCTTAAAGTTCAACTTCTTTTCGCTCTAAGGAAGATTATCGAGTTGCATCTTGCCATTGTGAACTAGAAGGAAACCAAGAATTAGTTTGAACTGTGTAGAGTTGGAATTCAGAGCGGCCTTTTTAATACACTCTTTGTTTACAAAGCCAAACTATCAGTTTTTTTAACAGGAAGTTGGAATTATGCGATTTCGGATTAATTAAAACCAACTACTGCAGGTACGACTGCCAAGGAGTATGTATCGGCTTGTAAACCTCGGATGACCAGTTTTTTTTTTATAATCCTTTAGATGGGCATCCATAGCATTCCAAAACGGTCTTGCTGGGCTTCCGCGTCCTTTGAAAGACAGGACAGAATACAATAAAACGAGCGGCAACTGCGTTAGGCGACAGGGTAAACTGATCAAGCGGAACACTTACCGCTGGATGAAACATTCTTTCGCGTCTCGTCTTCGCTTGGCGACCGATAAGAGGGCGTCTTGGAAACCGCGATGTGCCTGGAAAAGAAGATAATGAAAACATATAAAAAAAGGACTACACTCTGTGAACGATCCGACCTCGGAGCAAAAGAATATGCCTCATGAGAAGAAAAGCGGAGACGGCACATCCCCAGATCGAAGAGAAGAATGCGACGAGTAAAAAGAGCGCAGATTGCACGCATGGTGTACATGCGGGCTACAAAGGCAAAAAAAAAAGAAAAGATGGTCCGGCCTTCCTAATCTACTCGGCGCCTCTTGCGCGGAGTCATTAACTCTGTCGCCATGAAGCGCTGACGCCAGGGGCATTGGCGCGCCGAGCAGCAATCCTTACGAGGGGAGGGACATGGTGCTTAGTGGGTGATGGAGCCACAAAGAAAGGAAGGAAGAAAGAACCGAGGCGGGAGAGGAAGTGTTCTATTGATACTCGCTCAATGATCTCCGCGATCTTGACGGCGGCGGCTGAAGCGATTGCATGTAGACTTCCTCAAAGAAGCTGCGCCTTCATCGAGTTGGGGCGCCGCCTGATCGAACGCCGCACATGACGAAAGAGATCCGGAGCCGGCACGACGTTTCCGGAGGAACAGTTCCAGAAGACATCATCACGGCACGCGAGCGCGCGGAGTGGTGTGTTTGTTTTGTTTATTTGTTTAGCTGCTCGCAAAATGGGCCGTTGCTTCACGAGACATGAAGAAGGGGAGGGAACTAGTCATTTCTGTCGGCGACCAGCCATAGATAGATAGATTGCATCCCCTTTACGTCGAGGCTGGGACAGTTGTCCACATGTCTGATTTTGAGTAGGGTTCCTTACGCGTGTTCGTGGAAACAATTAGAGCTATTTTCTTTTCTACTTGGCTAAGCTACTCCCTCACTAGCCTCCACCGTTCCTTTAATCTTTTTTTTTACTTATAGGTGCATTCTGAAGGCTTATTGCAACTTTGTTGTTTTTAAACCACGAATCACCTTTTATGTGTACATGTGTAGCAAGTTGGGCGGCATATACCTCTTGCAAATATAGGCTCTATCATTTCGCAAATCTTGTAATGTGTGAGAGAGAGAGCTGCAGAAAGCAATAAGAAAGCAAAGGCAAGGATAAGAGGTTAGCAAGGAGAAATCCTGTTGGCTGTCTCACGTATGAGGAGGAGATAAAACGAGCACCAAAGAGGGAAAAAGGAGAGTGAGTTCACTGTGCGAATTGAAGGCGCCCATAGTCATTGACTCATTGGCTCTGGCCCGCGGCCATACAGCACAACGAACATCTTCTGTGGTGTCAGTTTTTTTCCCTCGTGTCATTCTTCCCCTAACACCGAACCCTAGCCCCAAAAAAATAAAGCAGCTTTATTATGATCTTCGAAAAACAGTTACCTTTTTGTTTATTTTGAGCTCTCCTGTACATTTATAACGTAGATTTGTCTTTTGTTTTGGCCGGCGTGCCTTTTCTAAACTTCTTAATTCAAGTTTTGTGTACTTTGCTGGCCTTCTAGCAAGTTGTTATTTGCTTGTGAGAGATGAGCATGGCTTTCAGAGCGCTGTTTGTTGCTTTTTAGACAAATATTGTTTTCGACATTGTTAGTTTACGAGCGGTACTAGCAGATGAAAGTTAATTTAACTTCCTGTTATTTTCTGTAATTTTGCAGACTACCAGAGGGTTTCGTTGTTACTAAGCCGCCAAAGACTGTTGTTCCCTGCAGAGCGCAACTGAGTCGGGCTGAAGGAAGAGAAGAACTTTTCTTAGTGAGGTACATAAATAGTGGAGGGGAAAGAAAACTGGAATGGTGGAGGCGGCCCTGATATGTTCGTATAAGCACACAAACAGCTGACTTTTACTACGACCAGCACCCGTCGTAACAAATACAAAAAAAAAACAGGAGACACTGTCTGCCTTACAGCGCACAATATATCTTCTTTTCACAAGGACACCTAAATTATGTTTTTCCGGAGGCGGGGAGTAACGTCGAGCAACCAGCGTCTGTCTGTCTGTCTGTCTGTCTGTCTGTCTGTCTGTCTGTCTGTCTGTCTGTCTGTCTGTCTGTCTGTCTGTCTGTCTGTCTGTCTGTCTGTCTGTCTGTCTGTCCGTCCGTCCGTCCGTCCGTCCGTCCGTCCGTCCGTCCGTCCGTCCGTCTGTCTGTCTGTCTGTCTGTCTGTCTGTCTGTCTGTCTGTCTGTCTGTCTGTCTGTCTGTCTGTCTGTCTGTCTGTCTGTCTGTCTGTCTGTCTGTCCGTCCGTCCGTCCGTCCGTCCGCCCGCCCGCCCGTCCGTCCGTCCGTCCGTCCGTCCGTCCGTCCTTCTGTCTGTCTGTCTGTCTGTCTGTCTGTCTGTCTGTCTGTCTGTCTGTCTGTTTGTTTGTTTGTTTGTTTGTTTGGTATGGCATCGCTTTCTTTAATGTTTCACCTCTGAGTCAAGCAGCTTGCGAAGCGGGAATGGTTAGCACACTCACTGGGCGACCTGCGAAATTTGTTTGAATTTTCAATATACTATTTACTCTAATATATCCTTTACTTTAATATAGCCTTTACTTTATAGCCTTTACTGTTTCTGGGTTTGCTGCTTTTTATTCAGAACCCAATACCTTATTGTGCAGCCCATCGGATTTCTGTATTTACTTGCTTACCTGTTTTCTATGCCATGGCAAACGGTGGATAAAAACTAGCTAGATAGAGAGATAAACAGGAAGCGACGCGACGGCACTCGCTACGTGAAAAACCAGAACCTTCCTATTCCCTTCCTATTCCCAGATCCTTCCTATTTCACCTGGCCGGCTTGTCTCTTTTTCCCTGTTCCGTTCCCTGCGTCTTTCTTCAAGTTATCAGAACAAATAATACCCAACAAAAAAGTTACTCATTACCAGGGACACACGTTTACACATGCTAAACACATTACAGGAGACAAATCAACCCTGTAGACGTGGATCAGGACAGGTGACTGGTCGTTGTACTGCTACAAACTGATGAGAGACGCCAGTTCACCGACGGACCGCTCGCTAGGCACCCGTACTTGTTCCTATACTTTGTATGGCTTGGCTCATTTAAAACTTATTCACGGTTAAGTCAGGCGGAGCATTGAATATTCCCGGCAGGTGCACGGGAACGGCGGAATTCATAGGTGTGCCGCTCACGTCCGACACAGATGACCTGGTTGGCTCTGGAAAACGTTTGCGCCTTGGGTTTGTGCTTTTCTCATTTCCAACGATGATGGCCGTCCGTGATGTCCGCTTATAGGCTTTTTATAACCTGCAAGCTCCCTCCGGTTATTGCACTGTCTACTACCGTTGTGGAATCGAAGTTCCGCTCACCTGTTCACAGTAGGCGAACGATTTTTAACCTGCTCGTACCAACGTGGCATGTGGCGTCGAGTTTTGTCTTGTTTTTTTCGGGGCCTATTTCCTCTCACAAGAACATTTTTCCATTCAACTTTTATGTCTCTTCTTAAACGTCAGTTTGAAGAACTTCATGTTGGTAGAGCAACGGACGCGGAATTCGGAGGTCGTGGGTTCGGATACCACCGGCAGCATGTGGTTATTTTTCTTCGGCTTTTATTAATCTCCCATTGATGAAAACTGCGAAAGTAATAAGACAAGACGTTGGCTTCTGTCATTTACGAATCGTAGGTTTTAGCTTTGGCAAGTTAACGAAGAACAATTTGTCCAATATTAGTTTTCTGCAACCTGTTTTGCTGATTTCTCCACCTCGTCGAGCGAAATATGATTACCCAACAAATGATCTGAGAGTGCAGTGCATCGGTCAGTCTCAGGAGAAAGAAAATAAATTGAAGTTTTGTTAACATCTACCGGACTTTCAAAAAAATTTTTGCCAAGAATGGCATCGCCGCTAAGCGGTAACAAGTAACACAGCCAAATTTATTCATAATATGTGCGCTAACACACACATTGAAGACCGCGCGTTGTTTAATATTTGCTCTTTTCGCATTCTCGGATGCTGTCTGCATCCTAATGAGATTTGCTGGTGCTCACGAAAATACCGAAAACACGCGCTCACCATTTGTGCATCACAATATGTCCGCAGGTAAGGTGCTCTTAGTGCCGGAGTAGAGCAGGCAAGGCTAATGTTTTAAAATAATTTTCGTTACCTTCAATACTGCAAAGTATTTCCAGTCAACGAACTTCCCAGTTTAACAAACTAATCCTCATAATCAGTAGATTTCAGTAGATATGCGTTTAACTCGAAAGCGCAGAAGTCATGTACGTGACCAGCATAATACGAATAAAAAACGGCTATTTTGCTTTAGTTGTATTCCATCCGTATGTCGACCGCGCGGACTGACAGATTGTGGTAACAGCGGTTGGGTGTGGCCTCGCTTCAGCCAATCCCGAAGGACAAAATGAGTCAAAATAAATCGATTTTGAGCAAGATAGTTATCTTATCCAGGTATTGGCTTTATGTACTAGTGGTTCACGCAACTCCCGAGACCCAAAATAACGAACAAAGTCACATATAACAGCCACCTTCCCCCGTCAGCGCGGGGAAACCTCCTCCGTGACTAACACAGCTCGCTAGCTTTGTCTTGATGCCAGGCAAGCTCGGACAGCCGTGTCTTGCAATAATTCTTTAATCGGTTCTTTCTGGGACGCTTTTTAGAGAGGTGCTTTTCCTAAATTCACTTATTTGCGTTTCTACGTGTTGTAACTTCCACCTTACAGGTCAGTGCTCATAGCTAGAAAGCAATGATATCAAACGCGTTGTTCGCCATTTGCATAGAACGTGCGTGGGCAAAAACAAACTTACTCGGAAAAATACAGCGTTAAGACGGACGCTTCTCACTGGTTATCGGCACTGACGCCGTAGGCAGCTCCTGTCAATTATATAATCGAAAAAAGGACAAATGGGAAATAAAATAATAGTTGCAGAGCAAGGCTTCTTATACTAACTAAGTAAAAAGCGATTGGAAAGCTATCGACTTTCAAACCAGCCTGTCTGACGACGCCTGCTGACGTTCGCAGTGGAAACGCAATGCTTCTAATCCCTCACAGTGCAGATAGGCCATTTTCGGGCGATGACCTTTGCATGCTGCGCTCAACCGTGGTAAGAAAAGTAACAACGCGTGGGAGTCACTTTTGTTTCACACGCGCACACCGTGCACAACACGAAGAACAGGTAGGGGGGGGGGGGGGGCGCTTGTGCCTGGCGAACTTTTGTCGATAATGCAAATGAGAACCAGGCAGCGCTTTTTTCATTACCTGATATTGCTCAATAAAAGACTACTTATTTTTGTTTCCCTACCTGCCTCTTTCGCACCCGCACTCGCGCCCCTTATCGCAGTCATCACCCTTTCGCTGTCTCCCAGCGCATCAGGGTTATTGCGACGATACTGCGGAGCTTCGTCCTACTATATGTAATGACTTCACGGCTCTTGAGCCGGAGTGAGCAGCTGTCGCGGATAAGGGTGCCTCTTCTGCGTGTAATGATTGCTGGTGCGCGCACGTGCCGAGCTTTTCGGCCGAGAGCTGGGTTCGGTGCAAGCCGAAATTGCAGAGCAACTTTCGTGCACAAAGAAACAGCAATAATTATACTACATTTGGATTACGAAAAAAGCTAAGACATTTTCTGGAGGTCCAAAAAAATCAAACTTCCGTCCTCGTCGTTTCTTTTTTCTTTCGTTTTTACTCGTATGCGCGCGGAAACACCAATATTCTTTTTGAACCAAGATTTGCATACAATTACTTCGAAAGTTATTTGTATTCTACAACTACTCTTCAATCCTGTGCCTTTTGTGTTGCCCGATGCTCACCGCGGCATGTTTAACATTGTGCATGTACACGATATTTACTTATTAATTAATTAATTTATTTAGTTAGTTATACTTCAACGGTCCCGATGGGGGGGGGGGGGGGGGGGGTTGCCCCTGAGGCCACAGACAAGAGCTGCGCCTAGACGCGTGTTGTTAGCTGTCAAAACTCATTAGGAGTGTATTTAATTTTAGCTCTGATCAAGCGGTTCACGTGGTTAGGTGGAGAGCTTTAGCTCAAGCCTTTCAATAGCTCGTCAGTCGAAACTTGAACACGCAACTGCACATAGAAATAAGTTGTACAAGGAAGCTATGCGTTGATTTTTAAAAAAAACTTTCTTTCATGTCACTCCAATAGAAATGCTAGTAAATTGAGTGATAACGTGTCAGTCATTAAAATTGTTTGCGCTGGCAGGAGAACCGCTTTCTGACGCTGCTCCTGAGATTAGTGTAGTAATAATCAATCTTTGTTAAGAAATTCGCTTTAAGCTTTGCTACAGTCAGCAACCTGTACTCATCATCATAAATGGCCGCCTCACAAAAGGATCTAATATAGTTTGATTTATAAGCAGCAAAACAACGGCATATCGTATAACAGAGTATAAACTAGTAAGAATTAGTTTTAATTTCTACTTCCCTTCTCAAAACACATTTAGAAGCGCACATTTACTCATGAGCCTGTGCTTGTTTTTTTTTAACCTTCAGAACAGACGCCTGTTCTGCTTCAGATAGTGTTTTCGAAAGATGACAGGAATATGACAGGAATTTTATCGAGTTACTTTCACGCTATAACTTGCATCTAGTTTCCTTTTAGACGCCTATAGTGCGGAGCAAATTAATTTCTTAACCGTCTCTTCTGACCCAAAGCTCGCTATCCCGGCAAGGAATCCGTTCATCGCCAGCAGGCTACAGTAATAGATTGTACACTTTCACTAAAAGACCGGTGCGCAGCAAACTGGAAGCACTGGCGCCAATCAATGAAGGGTTGTTCTCTATATACTCTGTTGTCGTGTGCTAACCTGTTTGAAACGATAGCTCCATCTAGAAAACTTTGTTTTTCCGTAGCCTATAAAGTCGTCGAAATATGTCTGTCGCAACAGAGTGCTCAATGGCGTCGCCACTCCTGGATCACGTGATATCCTTCCGGCCAGTGAAATCGGAAGGTCAGATTGTGCATTGACGGGCGCGTTACCCGGCCAGTGAGGGCGTGCCGTTTCTGGTCATGTGATTCAACAATTTTTAAGTGCGTGAGAATGAATGAATGAATGAATGAATGAATGAATGAATGAATGAATGAATGAATGAATGAATGAATGAATGAATGAATGAATGAATGCCCGAGCGTTTTACTCGCAAAGAAAAGTACAAATATGAAAGAAAGTTTTTCTCTTTAGGAGGCTGGCATATGCCTGACAAAGCGTTTGTTTCCTTTGTCACCTCACATCAGAGAGTTCCAGCATAACGGAGACGTATTAGCGTAGACGCGTACCGGATTAATATATGCCTGATACGCGCGCGCAGTGGCAGGCACGCGCCCCAAGCACCCTTCTCCACACCGTGTAACATGCGCTTGCGATGCAAGCATACGTTAACCCTGTATACGTCTACGCTAACACGTCTGCGCTATTCTAAATGTCACCGGTATCGCCACAGGTAAAGTCTTCCATTTTCTCATGAGCCATAGAGAACGCCTGGACCGGAGTGCCGCCACTTTCCAGAGGGTCATATCTGCGGCCATGTCCAGAGGACCGGGTAGTGGGTTCGTTTGTCAGAAGCGGACGTGCGATGCAGTTGTTATCACTTCTCCGCTTCATGCATAGTTTCGTTTTGATGTGCTCGTTTCCCATTCAGTGCTTCTCACTCCCCTCTTCTCGGTCACCCTTGCGCAGGAGTGGTGGTGTACATGGCGTACGGCGTGTGGCACAGCTCGGAACGCCAGAACGAGGACCCGGAGTGCTCTCTCTTGGAGAACGTGGTGGGCGACGACGTATCCTCAGACGACGTGCTGCCCCTGGCCGAGCAGAGGAGGGAGGTGCTCGTAGAGACCTTCTGAGAGTGGGAGGACCCTAGCGATTTCCAATTTCCGGCGCCCGTATGACGGCCCCGGCGTCGTCGTCGGCGTCGTGCCCGCCGTGAGGTGCCGCCGTGGTCGCCCGGCAGCACTCTGGAGGCGGTAGGCACCGACGAGCTCCACGGACACGCCGACCTTCTATCGTGCGCCATCGAGCTCACCTCGTCTAGAAGACGTCTGCGGTGCGCTTGAACGTGTATTGTGGGGGAATACACGGAGCGCCTGTGAGTGTGTGTGCAGCGGATCTACGAAGCTCTTTCGCGCCAAGAAGGGTCGCAGGGTTATCAGTGCCGCCGAGTTTAGGTCTTTCAGACAATTATACACGAACGATTATTTAAATATGGCAACGCACCTTTCCGGTGCAGATTGCCATGGGTGAGGGAAGTGGTTTTGTTCTGTGCGCAGGCAAGGATGGAGGCTGTAATCCCTAACGCCACTCCTGGATGGCGCCAGAAGCGTAGAAATGTTCGTCTTCGTCCTTGGCTGTACTCAATGCAGTGTTGAACGAGATGTATGGGAGCTTCAAAGTTTCACATAAGTTTTGAGGCTTCGACTTGTCGAAGCGGAACTGCTAGAGCCCATACATGCTTGCGGAAAGTTCAGGAATGTTGTTGATGAAATGCCTTTGAGGGAGGCAGACTTGCCATGAAGAAAGGGTTATTTTTGGTCGGAGTTTAGCAGTGGCACAGTCTGCAAGGCTGTGGTGACTTGACGATGCCCTTCTGAGCATGGCATGCGAGACGGCGTCATTTAAGCAGCATGACGCATAGTAACTGCGAGGACATCGAAGTGGCAAAGAAGCACCGGTGAGGTGAATGCAACATCGAGGAGAATGCGTCAGTGTGGGTCACACAAAGAGAAACCCATCTGGGCACTGAACTGCACCTTGTTGCTGGGTAAGATCACCTGAACACTATCGAGCGCAGTATTTCTTGGATGTCAGGTCTTGTGCGTTCTGTCGAAGAACTCCGCAAACCGTACTCTTAAGCGAAGCGAAAAGGTTTGTGCTGGTTCAAGGTCGACATCAAAGGTGTGTTATTCATATCACTTGCTTCTTGAAGCTCTTTTCTGTGGCCTCTTCAAGCGTCGCTCGTCGAATGTTAACTCGTAGACTTGTCCTGTAAAATATGCTTAGCGGGTGTGCTTCGCTTTTTCTTTTTCTTGCGGCTGAGCGCAGCAGAAATTTGGTATCTCGGACAGTGCTTGAAACAATGAGGTTGTGAGTGCTCAATCTCTCAACAAGCCCTTCACTATAGAATGCGTTCGCCTGTTGCCAAATGTTGATCTGATTGACTTGATAAAACAAGCGTGTGGTTATGATATCATGATCCTGTGAACAAAACAAGAAACTCTTTCAAGGCTGTGCCTCGGAACCAAGGGCAGAGAACAGAGTCAAACCGTGAGTGCGTATTAATGCCTCTTACAAAAAGTCAAGACCATAAATGTATCTGCGAATGCATTGAATGAACACAAAAATTAGTAGGTGTTAGCTTTTGACACGCAGAAATTTTCCGTGCTTTTTTCTTTAAATTTTATTACTGTGTCTGCCACTGATGTGCGTATGTCACTGTTCTTGTCTGTCTGCGATCTTTTTTGTTTTTACGTGCACAAAATATCGAGTTTATATTCATTTTCATATCCAATAGCTTATTGCGAATCATTGTCCGAAGTAAGCATTCAGATGCGTTTAGCGAACCAAATTAAAGTGGGAACAGACTCTTTTTTAATAAAAAAAAAACAGCGAGCTTATGCAAGCAGCACGGCCGACACATTGTGCTGCATGGAACAAGAACGAGTTCAAATGTAAAAAGCATAAACACTCAAAAGTAGCTGACAGCTCGTAACTAGTGTAAGTAGAATGCCGACGCACCTAACAAAAACCTATGCGCACCGTATGCCCAAAGTATGTATATGTATAGCTGTTAAATAATAGATATATCTATATTCAAGCATCGTTCGTAGTTGCATCCCGCAAGTTTGCTGGAATTTATGATGTGTGTATATTCCAGGCGTGAGCTATTTATCTGTTTCTACGTAATTGTTTCCTGTCCGAGTCGAGATAAGGATGACGGCAGTGACAGTGTGTGTTTATTATCAGAGTGGTCTAGTGAGAGATGACTGAGCAAGTTTAGACACTGTCGTTCCAGAATCGTTGCTATGCCTTCTGTTTTTCGCAGAACCGGTTCTCGTTTTGGCAAAATATGTCGCGTAATGTGGCGTCCGTGTCAGGATCCTGGCACCTGAAAAGCTAGCTCATCTGCTCAAAAGGGAGAACCTCAGAACGATAATTTTTCGCCTAAAGTACATATGCTTACTATATCACATTCACCTTTATTCATCCAGTTTGTTGCTGCTCATAGAGTCATGATAGAGAAACTGCCGCAGGTTTCAAATACGCGAACATATCAAGTAAGGGGCGTCTTCTGCTTACTGTTTATATATACTATCCTGCCCAGTCCTAACAATGAAGGTGGTATGACGTGTAATGTTATCCCAGCCGCCATCAGCATTCGTGATGCCGCAAGTTGCGGCATCAAAGATACGGCTGTTGTGCGGTTCATTTTGCTTAATGGTAATTAAGATTATGTACGGAACCAAAGACGTGCCGAAATACTGTTTTCTAAAGTTTTTACTGCAATAGATCCATTATTCTAAAACCTCGAGACAAAATGATACGTTATCATCGTAATGAGCAGAAAGCAGCTATTAGCGGTGAATGAGGCCGTGTTGTACAGCTTAAATTTTCGATACATGCGGCACATTTATAATTTGGCCACGCACGGTACAGGGAGGCAGTTGCGGTACCCGCGACCACTTCGCCTCATTATTTTTTTTTAGGGCTAATAAGATGGGATGATACATGATCACGATATCAGCGAACGTGGATCGTCCCAAATTGTGAATGAAGCAGTAATTCCCTCTGAACGAATCTCTTGCAACGAGGTTTCCCTGCACGTTACTGGTGAGGCAGTACCATAAGCAAAGATGTTGGCAGAAACCGTTAGACGAAGTAACGAACCTTCGGTGTGTGTATGAGGAGTATGCATGGTTACTCCGCAAAATGTCGTCACTGCATGAAGCGAAACTCTTTCGTTGCACGTACTAAAGTGTGCCCGTGTGCATGTGTGTACATATACTTCCGGCACCATCGCTGAATATCATCTATAGCGCTTGACAGTGAGCGGCATCATCTTCTCTGTCGCTTAGGGGAACCAGCGTATCGAATAGTGCCGCGACTTGTGATGTGCGAGCTTGTTTCCGAGTGTCACAAAATGCGTGGACATTTCGCGCTGCCGAGCAGCGCATCTGCTTTCGAAAGTGTACGGTTCTTTCCTCCTTGAGCTTTCAACCTTTATTTATTTCTCGCGCTTAAAACAAAAGTTGGTTGGGTTCAAGTTTGTGCCGCTTGGTAGTAGTTTCACCGCAAAATCAAAAGCGACAGGAGTACCCCTCAACTACTACGTTTTGTCTCTTTACTGCTTATTTTGTGCGAAATCAGATGGCGCCATAATTTGCGCGTCTGGAACTGATAAATGAGATGAAAACATCCGAAGGCTTTTCAGTCGAGACCTTTGAGAACGTAACAGGGGTCTCAAATCATGTTAGTAGACATGAAGCCTCGGTGTGATCGCGTCAAGGATAGGAATGTGCGGATGGGAAATTCGTACCATTGTCAATTCTGAAGCGACACCAAACAACAAGGAACTAGTTTGCAATTAGAATTGTCATTTGCTATCAAACTAAGTTAGCCACAGTAACTTCATTGCTAATGGTGGCCTTCTTTTCTGTTACAACAATGAAGGAATCTGCGGCCTCTACATGATTAAACACTTTCAGATGCTCCCGGCACGCTGCGCAGTTCTTATTCCATAACCCATGCACCTAAGTTGTATTTTCATATGTCTGCATTCTTAGATCTTTGTGCAACGCCTCCGCTATTGACTTTGAGCATTCTCACGCATACAGTCAATTATTTTGTTAGGTAGCTTATCGCTTATTTGGATGCTTTGTGCCACATATAGCAGGGCCTGCTATCAAGAATACAGAACGTGTACTACTTGCAATGGCGAACCAGAAGGACCTTAATTTTATGACGAAGCAAATACCAAAAGCTTAGAGCATTGCGCTAAATACAACAGCAACACAACTGTCGTAAAACTCGGGCTGCCAGATTAAAAACGAACCTCGCATCCGTGCAACAGACAGTAGTGAATATTTGCTCCTTGCAGCCGACACCCACAATAAAAAAAAGGAAGCACAATCTGTGGCAACAACGTCGTTTGCAATGTGTTAAACAGAGCTTAACATATTTCTGGTGTTTCCTCTAGTCACGGTAAACTGTGAGACAAGAGGCAACATGTTCTACGCAACGCCCAGATTCACTGCTCCGCCTGATTAAAATTTCAAGTTTTATTCAGTAATTTCCTGGACTAGAAATTCCAACATATGGCTGCGTTACCATTACGACGCTGAAGTCATACCCTTCAAAATGAATGAAAAGCCTTGTTTCCTCACAAAGTTTTGCCCTGCCATTCTCAAGCGCTGGCCGGAACAGCGTACAGCCTGTAATGCATCAAGGAACTTTCATAACTGCTTCTAACGCTGCTTACACGACGCTTCGCCTAACTTTCTACATGTTGTGTAATCGTGCACATTGTGTCAGGTTCCTCGCTACGAGCGCTTCAATGTACAGTCCAAACAAGCTCGCTTATCCTGCGTTCCCTGTTCCATAGGCACTCGAAGAAAGCTGGATTCTCTCCTGTATACAGTGAATGTAATGAGCCATTCTTTCTGAAAGCCGTATATTCTGGTAATTAAAGCCACAACCTGCATTGCCTAAGAGAAAAAGGTATGACAACTTTAAAGCAGCTTCGACCGTTGTTCCTTTTGGGTAATACTTCTTATCGTTGTTATTGTACATAGAGTCACACGAGGTATTTCCTGCTGTCCGGCGTGTGCTTGGCGAAGGTATCTCCGGGTAGATGGAGGCAAAAAGCTGCTGCTGTGTTGCTCGCAGCTGCGCGGTGGCCATGGTGTGAATGTAACTAAAGTGTTCTGCTCACGCGAGGCTTCATTCGCTGTTTTCAACGACGGGTTCATTGCAAACTATTATGTGAATAAAACAAGAGAAGAGAAACCTTCCTCTCGCATATGTTCGTTTCTTTCTGTATGTCCTGCATCGATTGCTGCTAAACGCCTGCTCTCTGTGTGTACTTTCCGCTGGGCCAAATGCAGGGCTGCAGGGGCACATGTCATGCTTTCTGGTTGCCTAGGATTTAAATATAGAACGTATAATTTTTAAAACCTTTTTATTTTGTTGGTTCCTGCATGCTCTACGCAGGACATGAAACCCACTTATTTGCTACAAGAGGAACACGCAATGTTTTACTTAAAAACACATTTATTTAGGCGCATTTTGATGGATGAATCTGCATTAATCATCCACTTTCAGTTATAGCGAAAGCTATTATACCTTCGGTTTAGCGCATATGCATTCTGCCGTGAAAACTAAAGCGACAGCCGTCCGAACTTAATTACTTAATGAATTAATGTATTCAACCTATTTATCTACTTTACCTTAATTGAATTGAATTTAATTACCTTTATTTTCCATGATTGGCTGGTAGAAAGGTGCTGAGAGATAAGTTCCCCTCTTCACCTTTATGGGTGACGAGGAAGAAAGAAATTGCGAGAAAGAAGAGAGAGAGGGTGGGAAGTGTGGAATTCACTGAAATGGCTAAACTAAAGCTCTAGCAGCTTTCGCTGATTAATGCGCTAATAAGCCAGCGAGCTTATGTCTACAATTATCCAAGCCAGCGCTGGAAGGCAGGAACAGAAAGGCGACACACACACCTGCTGCGCTGATGTGTGTGTCTCATCTTTCTGCCCGCGTCTTCCAGCGCCGGTTTGGATAATGTATTTATACCGACTAGCCCAACAAGTCACTTAGCTCTACAAATGTTTTCTCTTTGTTCCA
This sequence comes from Amblyomma americanum, assembly GCF_052857255.1. Lineage (NCBI taxonomy): Eukaryota > Metazoa > Arthropoda > Arachnida > Ixodida > Ixodidae > Amblyomma > Amblyomma americanum. The sequence goes on from NC_135498.1 coordinate 76,594,677, forward strand.
CGCGAGCATTTAGCTTCGAGCAAAAGAACGGAAATCTAATTATTTTCCACCTTTTGCTACAAGTGAGAATTTCGAAAGTCATGCGGCAGGCAGGGGAAGAAAAACGGCCTTGTGAATTGTGTAGAACTGACACAAAACGATTAATCTTAGCCTTGGTGGAATTTAAAAATCGCATCTGTTCATAGAACTCTTAAACACTTTCAATTGGCATCGTCAATGACGTCGCTGAATAGTCCTTCAGCATCTTTTAGAGACAGGGTCAGTTTGAACGCACTAAAAAAAAAAAATCATGGCGTGCTCTGAATTTAACAGACACGGCACGCTCCCACAATCACTTCAGCAGTGAATTACTTGGTTGTAAACCTGATGAAGGCATGCATTTAAAATAGCTTGTTACGAGTAACTGTAAAACGATTGGGCCAGCTACTTTATATGAACAAACTGACAATCGCCTCAAAATTCTGCAGACATAATATGGTCTGTTCTAAAGTTTCCTCGTTGTTTTTTCAACGCTTATCAAGTTTGTACTTCCACAAAAGTACCCACCAGCGAGACAAAGTCTGTCTGAGGACTATAACGTCAGGTTAGGCCATCGAGACGCAAGCACAGTGCTTGGAATTACAAGGAGTTGACGAAGCAAAAAAGACATACCGCTTTCAACCCCTTTTTTTTTTATTTCTGAGCGGCCAAGCTATGCACGGGCGAATCGGTTATTCTCTGCTTAACGTCGCTGGCTACTGTGGAGCATTACCCGCTGTAAAGCAGCGTGATCACATTGTTTTTTTTTTGCCTTTTGTTTTCAGCAAAGAATATTCCGGAATGATGTAATTTGATCAAGTCGCCCTTCCAATAAAATTTGAAGCGTCTACGCAGCGTAGTTACGGTTCCTATTTGCATTATCACGTTTAGGCATTCACGAGCGTTCGCGGATGTTCTTTACAACCAAGAAAGCAAGCAGCCGAGCTCTGTGTAACTCAAGAACTCTCTTCGACTAAATTGCACAGTTTGTAAGCGGCGTCTCAAATTCTTTATCTTATAAACGAGAATAATTTCACCTGTGTTGTGCTGTGTGGGCGCGTGTTCGTGCTTAGCTGAACTATACAAGAAAATAAGAAGAAGATCAGTAAGGCCGTGCGGAAAGGAATATGCGTACTTAGAATTAGGCCTAATTTATGCGACGAAAAAAAAATGCAAGAAAGAGTCGAAGAACATTTTTCGTTCACTGTCGTTGTCAAAAAATAAAGAAACAGAAAAATAAGTGGGAAACATAGAAGAAAAGGAAAGTGGGGAGCAAGAAACGGCTGGTTTGACTCGAAGAAAAATACGGGAGACGAGCGGCGTTTACTCTGATTAAATATGATAATTCCCTCTTATCCAATAAAGGCTTCTGTTCTGCACATTCTGCCTCGATGGCTTTTTTCTCACTTTGCCTTTCTTTTTCGACCTTACGAATATTGGAGTCTACCTACTGTTTCTCTGTACTTTCTTCTAGAGCTTTTGTTTTTGTTTTATTTTTTCTATCCGCTGCTTATCCGCAAGGATTGCTTCACAGAGCTGCCCTCTGCCGCAACAATTCCGTGCAGTACGAGCGAAGCTGACGGAAGGCAACAAGGCTCTCCTGCTTCTTCTCAGCGAGAGAAAATCATTCTGAACAAAGGCGATCTTCAAAACACTGACTTCTGCCACTAAAAGCTCGGACTCGAGCCGGAGTCCTATTTTTTTAACGATTGCTTTTCCGATTTGTTTTTTTTTAACCCTTTAAAAGTGGTACCGGCCGCTTATGACATCAGATCTGGAAGCTAGCGCAGATTCCATTCGCCAGATTCTCGTATCGAAGGCGGACATGGCTAGTGAGTCCTAGGCAAGAGGCTGAATCGGGCAAATTTCTAATCTGACTTCGTGGCAGGAATAATAATAGAATCCTCTTCTGCTTCTATTTCGTTTTTTAATTGTTTTACTCTAATCGGCGTTTAGCGCCACCTTGCCCAGAACAAATAGGTTAACCATTGCGCTCTACGATCAAGTTTGAATTGCGCTATTAACGTGAAATCGTCTTCATCATCATCATCATCAGCTGCATCATCATCATCGTTCACTCAACTGTCGTCGTACCACCACTATCACCAAGATTTGCTAATCGCAGTGGTAGTTGAAAAGAACGAAATATAAAGTCAAAGGAAAGCAATCATCCGGTTACCTCCCACCCTGGTTTTTAAACCTCCTCTATTCAAGGGGTACAGACAAAAAGTTTATGAATGTCCTTTTTTTTTACCCTGGAAGAGGCCTACGGGCCTAGCAACCATGAAAGTGAGCTCAAAACACCATTGCCCAGGGTTAATAATTCATTACAATTGATTTTGTGCCGGAAGTTTCGATCTTGGGCGGCGCCAGCTCTAAAGTGCATCGTGACGTCAGGGTCGACCGACCAACCTGAGTGCCACAATACTAATGACGTCGGCGTCACCGGCAAGCCCTGGTTGTCGCTGTGAACAACCACAGCGTTCGGTGACGTCGCAATAATTGGGGCCACTATTTCCTGACGTCACTCGATGTGGGTGGAAATGTCGAGCGGCTCTTCGGACACAATTCCAAATCACATCAATTTATGTGCCACTCATAGCCTGCAACTGAAACTTGCTAGAAAGCATTTCCTTATGCATCTCCTTGTTTCCATGACACAAATTATATAATTTGTTTGCGTTGGCAATTTTGTTTGTTTATGCACTTCTTTAAGAACCCTGGGGACGGGAAAATGTACACACGACAAAATTGAACAGTAAGCATGAAATGGGCGGAGTTACTTGTATCTTCACGCAGAATTTCAGTATCATCAATTCAACAAATCATAGCGGCCAGCAGACTTCACAGCAGTGCACGTAAGTACTGAGACGAAGCAAGTGACTGCTCCTCCTCTCGCGTTCCCTCATCATTATCTATGCGCGGTTCCTCTCTCCCTTTGCTTCATCCAATTCTCCCCTGACTTGTGGATCCCGAGCAGTGGATCCACTTCAATTTGTGTCCTCCATTGGGCGCTGTCGCTATACGCGCCGTGCTAAAGTGATTCGTTTAATTCCGACCACGTGGCGAGCCGAGCGCGCTCGGGCGAACATCTGCGTATAGAAAGAGCGCTGGTTTCTCCACCGCTTCCGAAGTCTGGCGCATATATCTAAATATTTAACTCGACAACAATTGCGCGAGCGGAGGAGGACGATAGGCGCGCAAGAGGACAAAAAAAAAATAAGAGTAATGAGGGGTGTTTGAGGCGAGAGCAAATAAATACCAGAAAAATAAAGCAATCAGGCGAGCAGAGAAACGCATGAGGTGTTTCGTCAGCTCGTTTGTGCCTTCGCAATGAGTTAGCGAACGCACGCTCTAATTGCTTTTTTTTTTTGCCGCATCGCGTTTTCTCGTCCCCCTTTTTTCTTTTTTTGCCCGGCTTATTTTTCACAAATTATAGAGGTGTCCTCCCTTGATACGAAAGACAAAGCACTTAGCTGGCCTCTATGTTAAGTGGCGCCGTGCCTTTGGAATCATAACTGTTGCGCTAAAATCAATCTGGGGCCACGTTTTGTATACCTCAATTTTTCTGAGCTCATTTTGTATCATTTTATTGCTGAGGCCTTCGGATGGAATAGTTTCTCTCCCTCCCCATCTGCCCTTATTCATTCATTTGCCTCGCCCGGTGTGGTGGCTTTGGCCTTGGACTTCTGAGCCCAAGACAGTGAAATTGAATCCCGATCATGGTGGCCGCATTTCTACGGGCCGAAATGCTAAAACATCTATGTGTGGTGCGATTTCATCAGGAGGTCTAAATTAATCAGGAAGCTATGGCGTTCCTTATAGCACTAATACAGCTTCGGGACGTCGACCTTCACATATCGTGCCATGCCATACCATACCATACCATGCCGGACCGGACCGGACCGAACCGTTCCGCGTCGTGCCGTGCCATGCCGTACCTTACCTTACCTTACCTTACCTTACCTTACCTTACCTAGCCGTACCGTACCGTACCGTACCGTACTATACCATATCATGCCATACCATACCATACCATACCATACCATACTATACCGTACCATCCATTAGTTTTCTTCGCTACCACTGGTCACCCCTGACGACATTACTGATAGCTAGGTAGCACTGTTCTTGGCTACGAAGCAACTTCTCCATGTTTGTGACGTCAGCTGGGGCAGTCCTTCTATTCCGGTGACCGAGGCGAGCGTCTCAGGTAGGCCCTTCAATGGCAACATCGGGGTGCTGAAAATATAGGATGCGAGGATTCTGTGTTTGTTACAGGTGATTTGTGTAGCCTGGCGAGAACTTTTCTTTCCCGGCAGCAAATCGGAATGTTGCACTATTAAGGCGTTGCATCCAGTCGTGCACCTGTTCACATCAACCATGCGGTGGGTGCTATGGCAAGACGCATTGATTTAGCGGCCGCGATGAAGGCGATGTTACAGGTGCTGCTAAATGCGCTTCCACATCGCAAAAAAAAAAATACTTATCGTGTTTGGCGTACCGTCTAAAGCACCTTTCTTCAAATTTGCAGGGGCAGCACTACTGTTGTTTAAAAAGTGCAACGCGATGGTTTCTTTCAGGAGGTGTGCGTTCTGAAATTTCGGAAACTGTTTCATAATGTGTTCAGCCTTCGTGCAGAAACAGAGTAGCTGTCCTGTTGTCTTATATAACGATGTATGACACTAAGCCTGCGCTTATGGATTATATTTTTTGTTTTTTTATCTTATTCATCGTTTTATTGATCCAAAATTTCACTGTCACATCATGAATGTTCAGAAAATTTATTTTTATTTGCGCGTGCATCGCGAAGTGCAGTAACTTGTAACGTAGAGAAGGCATAAAAATCTAGTGCGGAGCCTGACATAGCCTGTGGTCCTAATGCATTACGCAATGCACAGAGCAGCAGCGAAATAGTCTCGGTGTTACACCTCACATAAACTTCAGCAAATTTATCAGAGCAACTACCGTATTTACTCCTGTAATACCCGCCTTCGCGTTAGGCCCACACTCCCACTTTAGAAGGCAGATATCGGGAGAAAAAAGAAACACAAAAATAACGCCACACATTTCCTCAATGTGCTACTGAATGTCGCTAGCTCCTTTTGCACCTTGTCTCAGTGGTGTTTCGGTGTCGTGCTGCAGACAGTGTGCTGTCAGGCGCGAGCGTTCGAGTGCAAATGGGTAGGCGCTTAACATCGTTCGCTGCAGCCTTAAAACTTGAAGTAATCGGCTACGCCGAGAACATGGCAGTCGAGCAGCTGGGCACAACTAGGACGTCGTTGAGAAGTGCGTGCGCTTTTGGTGTCTCGAGAAAGATCAACTGACCAGCCAAAGCCGAGAGGATTCCCGCGGAAAACTGCAAATTTCCAAATGTTGAAGAGGATCTAGTAGATTACATTCGCATCACCAGGAGCAGCGGCTACGCGGTGTCAACTAAGATGATACGTGTGCGTCTCCCGCCACATGGACATCACGTCAGCAAAATTCAAGGCAAGCCGAGGATGGGTTCATTGATTTATGAACTGGCACCAACTCTCTATGCACCTTAGAATGACGTTGTGCCGGAGGCTACCAGCCGAATATGAGAACAAGCTGCTGAAGGTCCATCGTTTTGTCAACACGCGTCTGAGAGAACACGGGTGCGGTCTTACACAGATAGCAAATGCGGATCAGACCCCTGTCCAGTTCGATGTTCCACTGTGGACTTCCAGGGTGATAAAAGTGTCACCGTATGCATGACAAGCTCCGAACAACCAAAGTTTTTGCAGACTGTCTGCATCACCACTGACGGTTGGAGACTCCCAGCACACGTGGTGTTCAAGAGGAAGACCCTCCCCAAAGAGAAGCTTCTTGAAGATGTTGAAGTCCGAGTTCAAGACAAGGGCTGGATGTCGGATCAACTGGTCCTTGGCTGGGCAGAGGCTTCGTGGCACAACCGACCGGGAGGTCTACTGCGACGCAAGACACTTGTAATCCTCGGTAGATGTCAGGGACACCTGAGTGAATGAGTCAAGGCCCGACTTGCCGATGCACGGACGCTCTTAGCTATAATCCCTGGAGTGCATGCTGCAGCTGCTCTACATGTGCTCCAACCGTCCATTCGTAGTGAACCTTCGACCCTCCTACGCTGACTGGATGACAGCCATGGAATGCCGCCGATTGGGCATCTGAAGAAGACATCTCTTCCACAAGTCTATCGATAGGTTTGGAATGCATGACTTTTGTTTCCGGCCGACGTGTTCTCAAAGATTTTTAAGGTGACTGGGATTTCTGACGAGGTGAGGTAATCGGACAGCTTCAATAGCGAAAGCAGCAAGGACAGGCGAGTAGTGTTTGCAACTTGTGAGCAGGTCGAGTATTATTTTGCGCAGACGTCGCAGTAACGCAGCGTTGCTTGTTTCTGCAGGTATTCTATGATGCATGAAGGCCTGACTCGTGAAAAGCCTGGGTCTTAAAAGCGTGGGCTTTACAGCAGTAAATACGATAATATTTTCAAGAATAGTGATTGTACAACATAGCCAGTAAATCGTGTTTTTACTAAACTGTTAGACAGCGCAGCCAGGACGCGAGAGGAACGAACAGTCGCCATGTTGACAGGAATTGTGGAAGCAAGAAATGTGCTTGCTTTGCTTGTACTTGAGGATCAATTCGTTATAGAACAGGCAATTCGTGCTGAGCAGGCACATTTGGCTTGTTGGCTAGAAATACTGCAAGCATCTCCTTAGTACTCAAAGGCCTGCGGGCCGTGTTGTTACGACAAAAAAAAAATGCCAGGCATATTTAAGGCTGGTAAGGTATTCAGT
>NC_135498.1:76606500-76630574 GCF_052857255.1 Amblyomma americanum
GCATTACAAATTACATTTTTTAAGCTTTGCCCCCTAAAAGGCAGCGAAAGCAGAGAAGCCGCAGACCCTTCATCAACAATAAATAACAGAAAAACTATTTTTTTCCTGTAAAGAGTGCTTCACCGCATAATTACTCATTGTGCGGAGATGCAGCCTAGGGCTTTGAAGAACGGAAACATAAGGGTAGATGACAGATAACATACTGTCATTAGCAGCCGAGAGAACCACGCAAAAACAAAAATAGAAAAGTGGAAAGTATACACGACTTAAAACGAAACTATGCATACAAAAACGACGCTTTTTATGAAATTCGCGCGTTAAGTACAAAGGAAAGGCAAGCTAAATCCATGCAAGGCATTAAGAACAAGGCACGAACCCTATGAATTAATCAACGTGAAGTGTGAAAACCGCAGCTAACAGATTTTTTGTTATACTGAAGAGAACATTTCGTCCGGTGTGACTTGGTAATCGTCACTCTCCGTCGCTGTGAACGCCAGCAAGTTTTGAGCTGCAGCGTTGTAGGTGTGAAAGCAGTTGGTATGCGAAACATTACACAAAAAGAAGAGTAAAACACATTTGTCAATATAAATATAGCTTTTAAGCTGCAAATACTTTTAGTAAGGACACGCGAAGAACCGCAAGGTGGAGAGGAAAAGTAAATGAATATTATAAATCATTAGTACGACCAGTATGACCACTGACATTTATTAAAACTTTCAACGGGGAATTATCGTGACAAAAACATTTCAGAATGCACCGAAGTCTAGCTACACGTAAATAATTTTTTCTAAGTTCTATACGGCTCTACATAAAACAAACAGGGAAAGGCAAGAACTTTCCAACGCCTCTCTGAACTAACAAATGCCCGAGACGAAACGCAAAGCACTGCTGTACTTAAAAAGAAATTATCGCGAAAAGAGCAGCCCACAAGTACTGTGAATTTCATCCCCCGACATGATGCTACTTGAGTAGAACATGACTGTGCAAAAATATAGGTTAACGATGAAGCAATGGGGAGCGTCAAAAAGGAAAAGCCACAAGACGTATTGTTACGATTGTGGCGGAATTTGGAAGCGAAAGTTCCGTAAGCAGCCTTTCTCCTTATGTTCTGCGCTAGTGCGGTGGGACGCATTCTGTACTTGCGTGTTTTGTGGCGTGTGAAATGAAAACAATAAAGAAACTCCCAAAATACGTCATTGAAGCGTAGACTGTGTAGATTGCTCTTTCACACTCTAAACACGAAAGGAGTAAAAGAGGAGTAAGCTGTTCTCTGGCGCACTCCCTATGCGGGACAGGGTATGCTGCCCAAGTCCTCGGGTAAATTTACATCACCAAAAATACGTAATACTTACCGTTGGCAACGGAAACAAATTCTCTCTTCGAGACACGCGAAGTTCTACCAGTTACGAATTTTAAGCAGAGGTTTCGAGCTCCTCTGTTTGCTTACCTCAGGACCCCGGATGCCGTGTTTAAAAGCCTCATCCTATTTCTAACTTCATCAAGTTACTATGCTTTGCAGGTGTAAATATACCTCCGTTGCCAAGAGTAAGCATTTATTATATTTATAGCTCGAAATGTGCTCAGGAACTTGCGATGGAGGACAGTTTACTCACTTCTAACTCCCATTTAGGCGTATTTGTGTTCAGAGTTTATACTTCTTTCAGACGTTGCTTTTGATTAGCATTATTTTTTGGCCATTTTAAACCTCACGTTGGCTGCAGGGGTCCTTCTCATGTTAGCGGCTTTTATGTTACTATTATTAAAAAGTTTTGAAAAATAAGTTTACGAGAAACTGTATGTGAAAATGAAACCGAATGTGAAAGTGCTCCTAGTTTCCGTGTCATATCTTAGTCACTAATTCCTAGGTCATTGTATGAAGCATTGCATGTATAACAAACAGCCCACACCGGCTTGCATAGTCCAGAAAACAGTTTCCACTGCCAAAATGACTGTCTACGACAAGGTCCTTGTAGCGCGAGCTTTATGTACTAGAGCGCCTGTATAGTTACTGCTTTATGTTACGAGAGACCCTAGATCAAAGACCCTGCCCGCAGATGCCGGACTCTGACTGTTTAAAATTTCGGAAAAACTGTCTGTGCAATTAGTTTTGTGCTTGACTTCATTTTATTGCTAGATTGGCAATTTCATTACACGCTCGTACGCTCAGCACACGGTGTTATCTCACCGCGTTGCAGTGTTGTTCTGTCACGGTGCTTTTTAGTAGCAGCGCTGTTTTGTGGTAGTGCTGATTTGTCGAAGTGTTGCTTTGCCTGCAGTGCTGTTATACCACCGTGCTGTGCTTCGTCCTTTGCACTTCATCTTGAGTCTGTGCAATGAATATGCTTGTGATTTCCCTGTAAAGAGAGCAAAATTAGGAGGACACTTTGTAAATTCTAAAGTATGTTCGGCGAAAGCCTATGGTCACTCCGCTGCCTATTTCCATGACTTTGTGCATGGCGCCCAGAGTCGCATACTGGCATTTCTGGTGCGTAATCTCTGGACCACTTGGGAGCCATCCAACTCACTCACTCGACTACAGCGACATGTCTGGCGAAGGAGCGCCGTCACAGCGCGTACTCGCTCCACCTGCCGGTGTAGGTGACGTCACTCATGCAGTGCATGAGGATGAATAGCGCACACAGTTGAGGGGACACAACACGAGCGCTGAACTTCCACTGAATGAACTTTATTTGGCGCTGACAGCCTTATAAAGATCACGTGTAAGGTACAGGTATAACCTACAACAACGATTATCTTGTCGAAGTCATGATGTGTCAAAGGAAGAGATAAAAAACAATAAAAACCACCAATCAGTGAACAAGTTTCACACTATCGCCCACTCCTTGAATCTAAGAAAGCTATGCCTTTCCTTGATAATACCACCGAAAAATCACTGATCCAATTTTCCTATACACACTCCGTTTTTTTTGCAGATAGACTTCCTCATTCCACTTAACAAAGGTTGACGAGAGGTACAAGGACACTAAATTCAAGAAACCATCAACTGAAATACCAGCCTCATTTTGAAACAATACGGCGCCAAATTTATGAATACAGTCATCAATGCATTCTAAAAGCTGCTGATGCGACAAGCAGTAGTAAAGGTTCTTTATATATATTGAAAGAAATCCTACATCTGCATCATGAAGCCCTCTCAGGTAGTCAACAACTTGTTCTGAGCTTCTGATTAAAAATGGGTCCTCAGGTTTCAACAGCTTTAGCTTAGTTTGCAAAAACAGGCCTACTTTCTTCTGCCACGAGTCACGTTCAGAGACGATGACCCTAAAGTGCGCCTCTGGCGGTGTATACAGGGCAGACAGGCCGGCGCCTAAATCAGCGACTCAGCGAGCACCGCACAAAAGTTAGAAATCAGGGGCCTGGTAATTTGGCTCATCACTGCCGTAATCGCAAGTGCACGCCTAACTTCGAGGAGTGTTCACTATTAGGAAAAAATAGGGATCAGAAAACAAGGGAAATAATTGAAGCTGTAGCAATGGAAAAAGAGGGATTGGAAAATTGTACCAGTGATCCTTCGGTGGTATTATCAAGGAAAGGCATAGCTTTCTTAGATTCAAGGAGTGGGCGATAGTGTGAAACTTGCTCACTGATTGGTGGTTTTTAGTGTTTTTTATCTCTTCCTTTGACACATGACTTTGACAAGATAATCATTGTTGCTGGTTATACCTGTACCTTACGTGATCTTTATCAGGCTGTCAGCGTCAAATAAAGTTCATTCAGTAAAAGTTTAGCGCTCGTGTTGTGTCCCCTGAATTGTGTGCGCTATGGATTTTCATGTTGACTACCCACTAGCCCGAACCCTCATCCTTCTATGTTGCTATGCACAGCTGCGCATGCGCTTCGGCGCCGCCACCTCTCGCCGAGGGGCGAGGAGGGTGTGCGCCGGTGCGGGGGAGGGTCACAGCTGGCACTGTTCCAGGCTTTGGGTGTAACGGACGGACGGTCACCGCGAGTATGAGCCATTAAAGGCTTTCGCCTTTAAAACGACACTAGCGTATTTTTCAACGCAGGCGTAAGTTGACCTGCATTCGCCGTTCTCCGCACCCAGAAGCATTTGCAAGACCCATCGTTTTAGAGCAACAAGATTCACTTCTAGCTTTCTTTGTTACTTTCTCTTTCCTTTTTTGTTTTCATTTTTACAGCTTCCGCTCCTGAACATCCTGAACAAGATCGAAGCAACCTCTCTGATGGTGACCCGCGAACCGAATGCTCGCAATTGTCGAGACACGAGTGCGCAAAACATTCGGAGAGCTGCAATTTCTCAGCGCACTGACTCACAAATACTTCGTAAAACTTCTTTAGGCCATGTTTCATTTAGGGAACAGCTGTCATTCGTAAGCCCTGCCGACAGAACGCATGATAACTGGCCACCGTCTTCGTCAGAACAGCCGCACTAAGTTAGCAGATCCCCCATGCGTCTCACCGAGCGTCTCTTCCCCAACTTTCCAAGCAACTCGTTGCAGATGGCAAGGAACTGCAGTTTTGCTTTTCGCGCCAGTTTTCACTTTGTCAGCGTCGCTGTAGAAATACGGAAGGGCGCCTTTTAAATCGCTTCCCGTATGCGCGCGCTCACACGCTAGGAGAAACTTCAGTGTGTCGAGCACCAGCGCACTTTGCTGGATTGCGTTTCTAAATCGAATATATAAAACTGCGCATTACCTTGCGAGTGTTGCCATTGTTGGTTGTTACTTTTTCTTTTGTTTCTCATCATTTTTCGCGCCCGAACTAAATCACGCTTTCAAGAACAGCGCGTGCGACCTTTATATCACCTTTAGATAGCCTCTTCCGAGTCGAATTGTTTTCGTTCTTACTCACTGGCTATACAGCGCACACACACCCGCACACACACACTCATCAGGTTTGCGAGCTTACCTACCGAATAGCGTGTTTTCCTCCTGAATAGCGTAGCTTGCGATTCCGGTCCGTCGCCTCTTTCACGCCACAGCTCAACGACGATGCATTTTTGCACATTTTGGTAGTAGTTTTTTTTTTTATGAGCTCAGAAGTGAGCTATCTTGAACCCGTTTTGTTTTTATTTTTTCTTTTGTTTGTCGAGAGCTGATTATATCAATTTTGATTACGCCTTCCGACAGCCTGCTAAGGCATGTTTGGTTTGTGACTTTTATGTTTATGGTTTGTTTTTAGGCATTGTAGAATTCTCTCGGTAATATTTTCGGCGCGGTGAACTTGCCGCACTGGGCCCGGGAAAAAAAATTGATAAAGCTCGTATTCACTGGGGCAGACATGTTGATTAGCCGTGCCTCTGGCTAATGGGGCGTAACACTCAGCGCTCTCATTTTTATTTTTTTTTAATTGTGCACCACGTGTTAGGGCTCAAACAGCTTCTTCTGGCCTGCATTGGGGGGCGTTGCAAGACGGGTCAATAGCAAACTGGTATTTTTTTTTGTATTCAACTTTCCACTAACCCGGAACAAATGGTGGTTCACACTCGTCGCAGAAAACAGGTGAATAATGCTTTCGATTTTGCAGAGCTCCTATTCAGCATAGATTTCATCAGTAAATTTTTTGTGCCCTTCAAACAAATTTTTTTCTCTTCGTTTTTTTATCTTTCTCGTTATTCTTATCTTAAATCATGCTTTCTTTCTCTCTGCATTCCTAATTTTTATTTTTCTCTCTTTCTTTCTGTGGTCTTTACACCGTGCCTCCTTTCATTCTTCTTTCTATTTTTTGTTTCGGTCCTATTTCCCTTGTTTATATTTATTTTCCACGCGTTATCTGATTACCTTACTTCTTTCTTACGCTAAATCGTTTCTTATTGCTTTATTCTCTCAAACTCCTTCTCTCTTCTTTTGTTCTTTAGAAGCGACTCTTTTTTCGTTGTGCATTCTATTTCTTTCTTTTCTGATTGCTCTTGCAGTGTTGAAAAACTTGTCATCCTAACGCTTTCAAGACGTGCCGCTCCACAAACGTTGTCCCCCTAAACTAATCACGAGGCTTAGCAAGGTGGAAAACAAAAGGAGGCAGGGTTTCCTTGAGTTCACAGCAGGCGCATCGAGCAATGATTATCAACGCAAACGTAAAAACACGCTCGTTTGCATTCGCGTGCCTACAACGTGACGCCGCTGTAACTCTTGCATCTGCGCTTCCTACGCACAGCTCCGCGAATTTTCGCTTATACTGGTGCACGTTATTTTCGCTTTTTAAGTAGATTTAAACACACCTACCGGAATTCAGCTAAACATGAAAACACTTAATAGGGAGCAAAGTTCTCTTCAGGGCTCGTTAACGATGAGGAGGAGGAGGAGGAGGAGGAGGAGGAGGAGGAGGAGGAGGAGGAGGAGGAGGAGGAGGAGGAGGAGGAGGAGGAAGAAGAAGAAGAAGAAGAAAGGCTGGGAGTTTAGCAGAAAGAATAACCGGGTTGCTGCCCTAAGTATTCTGTGTTGTATTCGGCTTGTATTCTGAATTGTACTGATGTCTTTTGTTGAAAAAGTCTCTAAGGGCAGAGAAAAGTGCAATTCACACAAAACTTCAGTGTACCTCTTACGGGAAAGAAAATAGAAGCACGAAAGGTGCATAAACTCACTCGCCCCTCTTACGAACACTACGGCTTATAGAAATTAAGAAACAAACAAGCTTTTCAACTGCACTTGTAAGGGAGTGCGTCAGGGTGATGTTGGTACAATACACGAAAAATATTTAAGGCGCGGGTACCAGAGTGTCGATACAGCCACTCCACACTTCAGGTGGCGGGGTGTCCTTTCTTTTAGTCCGACTAAAGCATTGCCTATCACAGAGTCGGCGCAGTAATAGAGTCACAACGTCTTTTATACCCTGTCCAGGAACTGAAATGATTGAAAAAAATGCAGGAACTTTTGGTTAAAAAAAATGCACGGAAATTTTTCAGCGCACGCATTACTTCTATGATACCCACCATCCTTCCTTCTTTTTCTTTTTTGTTGTGCTTCCATATCTTCTGGTCCTGTAAAGCAAGAGAGTTTTCGTGCTGTATTTTTTTTACGCAGCATGCACACCAGACAAAAATTGCGTTACAAAAATATAAAAAACAAAAGGGGGGGGCAGGGGATAAATGCAGAGCACACACACACGAATGGCGGGGGCAGTGCAGTCGCGAAATGCCGTTTAAAAACGTATACACAGGCTCTTTGTTCATTTTTTTTTACTCGCTCTGTCCCAAACAGCGGAGGCGGGGGCAGTGTAAAGATCCACAAGCAGGAGTGGGCGTAGAGGCTTATTCCGCCGTCTCTCGGTCGAGGCTGGGTTTTGTGTCCGACGACGTGCCACCCGGTTCCCCTTGAAAGCTGTTTGCGTGCCGGTCATCTTTCCCTGACGGGTCTCTTTGAATCGGACGGGGCTCTGCTGCTGATGCTGATGCGCGCGATCCAGACCTCTTCCGCTTCTCTCGACCACTGCTGCCGCACCCCGCGCGCGCGACCCCTTCCTAATGGGATTTCGGAATTGGGTTCTCTCTTGTGCCGGCTTCTGCACGTCTCGGGGAGGCGTTGGCGGAGGCGGCTAGGAATTCAGTATGCGCTTACGCTTGCCCCTCGGAACGCTTTCAGTGCTACTGCCACGCTCGTTTGTTGTTCGCCTTATTTTTTACAGGCATGTATTTATCTTCTTGTGCGTGGGCTCAATATGTCTCGAAGCGTGGATGGATGCATACGCGGTGGGAGCGCCATTCTTCTTCTGCCTTTCAGACTCCAGCGAACGTTGCGTTTTCTGCAGTCCCCTTTCTTGTGCTCTCTCTCTATCTGCGTTTGAGTGAGTGAGTGAGTGAGTGAGTGAGTGAGTGAGTGAGTGAGTGAGTGAGTGAGTGAGTGAGTGAGTGAGTGAGTGAGTGAGTGAGTGAGTGAGTGAGTGAGTGAGTGAGTGAGTGAGTGAGTGAGTGAGTGAGTGAGTGAGTGAGTGAGTGAGTGAGTGAGTGAGTGAGTGAGTGAGTGAGTGAGTGAGTGAGTGATATTTTGAGGCCGAAGCGCAGTACTTAATGATTTTTTGTTGCTCTCACAACTGCCGCACTTGAACTTTTCGCAACAGCATGTGCCTAAGCTGTCCCTCTGTAGTGCAGGAGATAAGACATTTATGCGCATTCAGCTGCACAAAGACAGCCATAAGCCAACTGGCGTTGGTTATCAACGTGCCGAAAAAAAACACACTTTTACTTTTAACTACAGGTGCCGTGGAACTCGCTAGATATTCAGATTCTCCGTGTGTCACTGCCAAAGTGCAGAACTGCGGTCAGAGAAGCGGCACACAGGAGCAGCAATACCATCAAGCCCCAATGCCAGCGCGTACCTTCGAACTACTCCGCCAGGCAGCTTATTTCATTTGGCGCCATTGCGGCTACATGCGATGAAAATTTTGCTATCGTCTGTTGCATTGTTCTAGATGTGCTCACTTTTCTAAGCTAGTAACATTAGTGGGGGGTGCGATTTGTACTGCTACGCACTTTCTGTAGCCCTTTAGAGAGCATAAATGGGTCAATATTTGAAGAATCTATTTGAGCATCATTTGAGCACCAGTGGCACACGACGTCAAAGGAGGCGCAAATACGTTGCCTAACTAATCGAGTTACGGGCAGTGTCAATGTGAATGTGTGAACGTAAATGGGTAAAACTGGGCCGTTTTCTTTACCTTGTTTGGACGATAATTCGCTTCCAGGAAGGATGCAGAAAAGAATCTTCTCTGCCGATTACTTCCGCATTGCTGAGCAGAGCGCACACTACAGTAGAAAAAGCGTGGACAGAGCTTCCGCTGTCATTGTAATAATTTACCTTATGCCCACGTGTGCACGCGTGTGCTCGTTCCTAAGTCTGTTCAGGTGGGCACATGTGGGAAGATTCGAGTGGGTGCAATGCAGCGCATTCTCGTTATCTTCTTCAGTTTTTTTTTAATTTCACGTTCTTTCTTTTCCTTTTTCTGTCCTTCTTTTCTTCTCGTTCCCTTTCAGCGGGTTACTCGGCGTAATACATACAGCAGCCGTGGCTGTTCGCTGGTTTCAAGGGGTCGTGTATTTCAGTTGGCGAAGGAACACCCAAACTGATATTTTTTTTATATTTTGGAAATGCACCAGCGTTGAGGAGAACAAAAAAAAACAGAAAGGAAAGAAGGCGTGCTCTACAACTCTTGGTTCTTCACGTCCGGACTCAATCACTGGAGCTCGAGTAGGACCGTGCTCCAATAACGGTCTCATGTAAAATTCAGCCTCGTACCCACTCGTGCCTCGTGCGAGTTTGCGTCTGGTTTGATGAGCCCCGTGTGAGAGTTCGTACGTACCGCATTTCTTCAGTACATTCAAAGATTGTCCAATGGGGACGCGGGTTTCTGGAGATTGGATGCGAACATAGAGTGGTCACCATTCAGAGGATTGGCACCTTGAAAATTCTTTTAATGTAAGAGGAAATAAAATAATATAGATCAAAAGACGATGTCGTATAGCACTGAAGCCACGGCAGGTCACCTCTGTGTCGCGAGTAAGGACCGCACCTAAACCTGAATGGTAATTCCAGAAAATATTTTGCACTGATATTTTCACTTTCACGTGTCCGCACACCTTTGTCCGTCCGTACGTACCTACGTCCATTAGTGGGCAAAAATTATTGTGGGACGATAAAAAAGCGAAAAAAAATGTCGCTGCCCGTATACATTAGTGGACAGACAGGTCACCTAAATGACAACAAAGCTCACCTTGGTGACAATGCATAAGCTGAATCAAAAAGCTCACCTGAATATCAATAAAGACCGTCAAGGTGTTTATAAGCGTACACCATACACGCACACTGCGTTTATTGCCTCGAACTTGTTTATATAGGCAACAGGCTTGTGACAACAAAAAGAGTGGAAACGAATCACGCATCTGTTACAATATCACCTTGTAGCGCCTCCGCCTAACCTTTAGTTTATGTACCATATGATTTCAGTTAGGGCGAATTTCTCTTCTCCTTGAGTCTGCCCCAAGCCTTGGCAATCCCCCCCATGGGTATGTGCCATTCCTTCAGGGGCAATTGGTCTCAACGGACCTGGCTTCTCAGGCGCTCGCTTCGCAACCTGCAAATAAATATGGCCACCGACGCCACGTAATTGGTGACACCGGGCACTCTCAGCTTCTGCAGCCCGCCACCTCATCGCCGCCTCATCACCTGGCCGTTCAGGCGCCACGCCTGCAGCACCTGCAGGTTGTGGCCCTACCACCGGAGGAATAGCCCCGCCAACGCTTGTATGTCCAGCTACTCCACGGCTCGC
Organism: Amblyomma americanum; assembly: GCF_052857255.1. Classification (NCBI taxonomy): domain Eukaryota; kingdom Metazoa; phylum Arthropoda; class Arachnida; order Ixodida; family Ixodidae; genus Amblyomma; species Amblyomma americanum. The sequence goes on from NC_135498.1 coordinate 76,616,740, forward strand.
CAAAACCAAGACCATGTTGGACGTCCACGGCGCCACCTCGCGGGCTTGGTGCTACCTGCTGGTCAAGTGGACGCTTCTCAGCGAACTTTTTGACCAGCTCTTGCCGCCTGATGAACACCTCTTTTACACGCTGCAGGCGACGTTTTTTCGGCACTTCGGAGTGCCATCATTTCATCTCGGTACGGCACTTTATGATGACCTTCCAGCGCATCACACTTCCTCCGCGTATGAAGTCACCTCTTCTCGCTCTGCCTAGTCGCCTGAAAAATCCCGGCTGCTTACCACCGACTTTTGCTCTCCAGCCCGTCGTTCCTCCCACTGGCAAGCTGCATCCTGTACCGGCATTTCCTGGACCGGTCGTCTTGGAGTCCCCTGCACTCCCCGGCCGTGCCGCTGATGCAGTAGGCTTCAGCAACGAACATCCGCTGCCACGTCGATCTCACGTCGTTCGTGTCTCAGCGAGGAACCACGCCTCTCTGTGGTGGCTCCTGTTCTTACAGCGGTCGCTTTGTCTGACGAGCCGCTATCGACACCGTCTCCCAGAGGTCCCGGCAGCCCAACAGCGCCGACAATCCAGTTCCCTCCGGCTGACAAGAGCCCTGCTTGCATCTTGGGTCCAGCGTAAGGTCATACGCTGACGACCGCCATCAAAGCTTTCGCACCGCCAAGACGCAATTTTATTGGCGGATCTCTTCTGAAACCTACAGCCTCTGCGCTTCATTCAAGCGCGGCCTCCATAGTAATCCCCCCTCTGCTGACGCCTCACTGAACCCGACATAGGTGCGGGCTTAGATGACCAACTGTATGGCATCTTTGTACAAATACATTGGTCCTTTGTCGTTCGCGCTATTTTGGTCTTCGTTTTCTCGACCTGAGGTTTGAGATGGGAAGCCCTGCAGCGCCATCGCCTAAGCACGCGTAACGAAGATGATGAGTGGGGCTCACACAGTGCAGAACATACTTGCCTATCGGTTTCCGCAGATGCCTCCTCTCAGGCGCCCGCCTCGCATTGTACAAACGACTGTAGTCATCGACGCCACAGCCTCTCCCTTTCCCCTCCAATCATTAACGCTGTTATTGGCGCTCAGAAACAGCAGCTATTTTTCGCCGAGACGTGCGCCCCGCCGCGGTGGCTCAGTGGTTAGGGCGCTTGACTACTGATCCGGAGTTCCCGGGTTCGAACCCGACCACGGCGGTTGCGTTTTTATGGAGGAAAAACGCTACGGCGCCCGTGTGCTGTGCGATGTCAGTGCACGTTAAAGATCCCCAGGTGGTCGAAATTATTCCGGAGCCCTCCACTACGGCACCTCTTCTTCCTTTCTTCTTTCACTCCCTCCTTTATCCCTTCCCTTACGGCGCGGTTCAGGTGTCCAACGATATATGAGACAGATACTGCGCCATTTCCTTTCCCCAAAAAACCAATTATTATTATTATTAAGACGTGCGGAAGGCCTTCTGGCACATTTATCAGAGAATATTTGAAGTGGCATATGCTCTTTTATCATCACCCTTGTGGTGGTGTCCGGAACGTGCGCTGAACAGCTGTTCTCCTGAAGGCAGGTGTGCAGCCCTTGCACTGGCTACACCGTAGGCTTAGTTACCCTGAGTTCACATCGTTAAGATTTCTTTTGTCTTCTTGAATTGACGCCACAGCCATGGTGATAACAGAAGATCGCCCCATTTCGAAATTATCTGATAAATGCACCAACAAACCTTCCCTACATCTAAACAGAAACGCGCTGCTGTTTGTGAGCGCCAACGACAACGTGAGTGATTGAACGTAAAGGAGAGTAGGAGAGGGGCAAACATGCCATGGACGTGTAAGTCCTTTCCTTTATTTGTGTTTTCACAAGCATGCTGCCTTTACTAGCCAGTTCGAGGCAATAAACGCGATTGTCAGTGAGCGCGTGTTAGCGCCCTGTTTTTCTCTCCTCCGTGTTGCTACTGCGCTGTAGTCTCATCGTCATCATCATCAGTAACTTTATTTCCACACTGTGGGGCTAACAACCCTGCTTTAGACTCCAGCCAGGATCTCATAGGCGCTCCCAGCGTCTTCGGCCAGTTGCATGATCAGACGATTTACTGGAGCCGCCGCTGTTTCCGGCTCGTCATATTCTGACAGTTCAGTTCTTGTGCAGCAGTAGTTGTCTGATAGACTTTCTCTTAAATGAAAGGCTTCAGCGCCGCAGTTCGTCGCCACGCACAATTCCATCTTTAACAGCTTGAGTTTGTACGCACGGAGCCCGCTTCGTGTGGGTTCGGCTACCCGTAGGGCCCGCTACTTCTAGGTTCCGCTACACTTGGGGCCCGGAGCCTCACAGGTAGCAAACAGCGCTCTGGCTTATTCCACCAGCGCTGCTAGCTCGCAGAAGATAAATAGGTCAGCCACTGCTTACGGTATACGTGATGATCTGTCTAAGGATGGGCGATGATGCGGCGTTGCTGCACCACTTGGGTGACAGTGGCCTGCGTCCTGCGATAGGGGCGTAATGGTCAGCCCATACTTATGGTCCCTGCTGGTGCCATGTTCGCTTTTATATGCTTCAAAAGTAAACCTTTTTTTATCTTCTCGCCGTAGGTCAAACCGTGGCATACGCAGAGTGTGCCCAACGCTGAAGCGGCTGCAGTTTCATCGCGAAAAGTGCAAATGAGCTGCGTTAATTATTTCTATAGCATTTTCACAAACGCCGTTTGTCCTATAACCGCTCCGGTGGCGTCCTAAACAAGTTAATCTTGTAGAGCGTTTCTCAGAGCTCTAAATATCTTGCCGTACTTGTCTGTTTCACCTTAAATACTACGTTGCTGTTTCTTATCATTGAACATTCAGTTTAACTAAACGATATATTTAATAGAGCTGCTCATCAGCCGCTTCGGGTCACTGGTCCGGTGAGACATTTCTTGCTGTGCGTAATGCGTTTCGGTACCATTTAAATTTGATCAGAATAGCTGGTCGCACTAAGAGACCCCATTTCTTTACCTGTTTCTACCAAAAAACTTGTTTCTTCTACAAGGAAGTTATTATTTGAAGCACCAACTCTACACCACTGAAGTGGCATTGTTATGAGACTGAGCAGTGCAAAGACTACGAACCAGCTTAACTTTACTTAAGAAACTATAGCTACTGCAGTAGTTTCATTCACTGCAACGCTCAGAAGGCGAAGGAAAAGCGTTTCGGCTGTAAGGCCTTGTAGTCTGAGGCTCTTAATTCGATGGAACCAGTCTGCTTTGGAATGCTAGTTGAACTCTGCCGAAAACCATATCTAAATGAAACCTATAACTAGAGCTTGCAAAGCCGGCAATAAGTGGCAAAATCTTCATGTGTGTCGCAGATGGACTGACCTCAGGCTTATTTTCAAACCCTTTAAAATAAATTTATGGAAGTAAACTATACACTTTGTAACGTAAGCGTCGGAAGCTAACATGAATACAGGAAGGCCCATGATTATCAGCTCTTGTCGCATCATCGAAGCGAAGCGCATGCGAATTAAACGCACGTGTACTGCGCATTTGCTGATATATGCTCTAAAAATGACATTCTCGCGACAGCCATTCTTTCGAGTGGCGTTTTTGTCATAGCTATGAAAGGCATTACACTACTACGGCCACGTGTCTGAACTATTAAGGCAAAGCTTTTATTAGGTAACTCTGATTGAGCAGCTCACGCGTGGCCTAAATCATACTGTCTCTCTCTCTCTGTCCTCTTTATTTCATTTTGGCGCCAATAAATTCCCTCGTTTTTCTCTTTCCACTGAGAAAACGTGTTTTGTATGTTTTCAGCAGCTTATCCGCAAGCCCATCCTTAAACATTTGAGAGCCTTGTCGTTGTGCGCGTTTTTATTTATTAGGTATCTTTACTTTTGAAGCACGATCTGCCAGAAGTACGGACAAACAAACAAGGCAGGCTTCTCTATGTACACCTATGAGGAAGCTCTCTTTGCTTTCCACATTTGCGGATACAGTTTCTTGCTTGCGTTTCAACTTCGATTTCGCGTCGCTGTATCATCGCTGTTCGGCTTTTGAGTGACCCCTACAAGACAGAAACAAGGCCGGGCGCTCTAATGCCCTCGCGTGCCTACTTTCCAAGTGTCGTCGTCTGCTGTGACAGCAGACGGCGCTTCGAGAAGCCTTTCCAAGTCTCGGCAAACAAGGACGGACGTTCAAACAAGCAGAAAGCAAGGATAGACAGAAGAGAGGGGGAAAGGGTTGAAGGTGAAGTAAATAAATAAAAAGAAAGATATAGGTGTCGTAGTGGAAAGAAGGAAAAAGAAAGAGTGAAAAGAAAAAGTAAAAGGCTGCCGTATAGAAGCAGGCCACGTATGGGCAGATCGAAATTGAACGCTCATTTCGAACGTTGCTTTTCGGCCGCAGCACCATGCCGAGCGTACTTTGTTCGATGGATCTTTTCCGATATCTGTCCGCTTGTCCCTGGAGCGTTTCATACACAGAGAGAGAGAGAGAGAAATGGAGGACAAGAGGGGGGGAGGCCACCGTACCGTGTGCTCCACCGGTGCGTGCGTGGGTACGGTGTGCTTCTACGGGACGAATCCGTACGGCTGCTCTTACCTCGCCGCCAAGATCGATAAGTTTCAAAGTGGCTCATTCGATTAATCTATAAAGCGGAGCCGTTTCTGGAGCCTTCTTGTTCTCTTAATGTACCTCCCTCTTTCTCTCAGTGCGTTCTTCTCCAAGTCTTTCCTCTTTCTTTCTCCCATCCTCTTTCGCTCTCCCTGCACCGTGGCGTCCATTTGGAAACGGGGCAAGCGACTAGCCTCAGCCGAATTGCCGGCCTTGGCGCTTTTTTCTTTCTTTTTGCCTGTGCCGCCTATTCCTGGCTCTCCTTTTGGAGACTAGCGCGTCTGAAATTTATCACAGGAGTACCGTTCCTGTAACCAGGAACCGAAGGTGCACGGCTTAGTTATGCTCTTACCTTTCAGATAAGGTGAACGAAAAAAAATATTGAGAGAATCGGGCCTAAAATTGAGTGGGACGTGACTTTTGTAGACTTCAAGCACATTGGGAGATGGGCTTTAAAGTTAATATAGCAGGCACTACTTTTTTTTTCTCTATCTCTGCCTAGTATTTTTTTCGCGATTGGAGCACCTCGAAGGTCGTGCAAAATCACAGAAATTTAGTGAGCTGTACTTCTAGACAACAAATCTCCTTTTCATGTTATTTCTCTCTCCCCCCCCCCCTTTTTTTTTTGCTACGCCATCAAGGTCATTTTGATAGCCACTTCAAACAAGAGAAATCAGTTCGGCCTATCGGTCAAGGTTTTACTCATTTCTGCCTTTTTCTGGCTTGTGTAGATAAAAAGGTGAAAGTCAGTGGAAAGTTAACCTGCGCCTAGAAAGCATTTCGGGAGCCTTGACAAATGTGTCTAACGCGCTTGCATTGACATTTTATCTTCGGTATCCTTGTCGATCACCACTAGAAAAAAAATAGGAGCGGTGGGACATTTTTTCTTCTTTCCTGCTTTTTTTTTGTTTCTTTCAATTCAGACATAGATTTTTGAGCCCTGAAAAGTAAAGAACAGCGAGCAAAGAGCAGTAAACTTCAAGGTTAAAGATAATAATGGTTAAATTTCGGATACAGAAATGTGTTGCTTGATTTTTTTCCCGGGGTTATAACTTTAATTGCAGTGCTACTAACAAAAAGTAACGCTGAGATGGAGGATTTTACTACACGAAGAGCAGAATTTTGATTAGAAATGTATAAAATCAACCATGAAAAAAATATAAACAGACACTTATTTGCTTCGACCGCATTTTCGGTCAAATAGAGTTGATGACAGACGGAAAATTAAAGAAATCAAATGCAAAACACACTTATCAAAGCGTATTTTTCCACTAACAAATCATGAATGGAATCGGCTACCTCAGCAAATTGCCGACTGTCGCTCTGAATGTATATTGATCGTCGTGCCCTGCTGTTTTTTGTTGTTGTTTTGTCTTCCTTTGCTGTTTTGTTTTCTCTGGCCTATTGCTTTGTTTATTATGTATCCCCCCTTTCTGCAATCATATCTCTGGGCGCTGCAGGTATTTTCAATACATAAATAAATAAACTGGAGGGATGAAATTGCTCGTGAACAGTTGTTGCCGTAAATAAATTATAAATGCAAGAACCGGCGTAGATAATGATTACCCAGGAGTAAGCCAGGATAATGTGATATCACGACATTAACACTCCTCTAGCAGAAACAGTGCCAACTTCTTCTGAACCTATCTCGCGTCGAATTTAGCCTTTTCTTTTACTTCCCCTTGAAACGCAGGCTTCAATCATGCCGCAAACACGGCGACACGTCGTTTTTTCTTTAGATAGGCACAAACTCATTATCACTACCTGCTGCCATCTCCTGAACGTCTTTGGAGCCAGTATAAATAACGAAGTAAATTGTGCACAGATATGATTGCCTGCAACGAGCTGAAGCGATTACTAACTCGTTTAGAGGGATCCGCGTACCCACCGTTGAAATAAACACCCATCCGTCCATCCCGCATGCCTCAAGGCGGACGAAGCGGCAGGCAGGTATAGACGCTACGGAAGCGAAACCGATTAATTAAGCTGTCGCTCAACGCACGCTTCATGTTCATCGCGTATGTATGGCATCACATCAAAGTTTTCTGGCGCATCGCACTCGTGTTGACGACGTCTTCCTTTAGAGAAGCTTAGCGCGAAGACGCCCAGAGCTTCAAGCAGAGTACGTCCTTCCTGATTAGATTGAATGAGCTCAGGAGGATCCTTCAATATTGATGAGAACGACGTGCGACTAACACGAGCCTTAAGTTGATCTAGGCGAGCATTGCTGAGAGGGTAAAAGAACAGAGAGAATAAAGCGCATCTAAGGAACCGCCACGGAGCCGCCGCTGTGATGGCCATCGAGGCGATGGTGTCATCAGAGGCGTGCTCGAGGCCACCGTCATGGGAATAGCGAAGTAGAGCGGGTGGGCGTGGTTCTGCTTTGCCTGCACGAATCGGCCGATCGATCAATCAATCAATCAATCAATCAATCAATCAATCAATCAATCAATCAATTAATCAACCAACCAATCAATCAATCAATCAATCAATCAATCTATCTATCAGTTAGTCCGTCAATAAATTCAGTCAATCAATCGATCGATCGCGTATACAGGCACGAGAAATGTGAAAGAAAACGTTTCGCTCTCAAGAACAAAATTTATGCTCCCTCTAACACTGAGCTTGAAAACGCAATACAAGGATCGTGGGTCAAAAGGAATATGGCTTAGAAAAATACCGGGGGGGGGGGGGGGGGGGGAATACCTGATTGTATGCTCCATCGTATGTACGAACGCATCAAACTGCTGTATAAGATTGTTCACAACTCATTCAGTGTACCGGCACCAGTGTCGCTCATCAGTGACGCAAGAGCAGCGACACGAAGATGTAGCCACTCTACGTCACTCCTTTGAGATCGTCCTCCGATTATTTAAAATTCTCATATTTCGTGCTGTTCCTCCAGAACTCCAGACGAACCTCGACAGATCGCTTCATACACTGTCTTATGAAGAATTTTTTTAGAGAGTTACCTAACCATCTTACTGTTTTACTGTTGTTTTTCTGTACTCTCTCCTGCTATGTATCAGATTCAGAAAGCAGTGTCTTTAAATAAGGCAAAATGTTACATTTCATATTGATTTGGTGGTCACTACACAACCTGAAAAAAAAAAAAGATTTATAATAGCGTATGCATACTTTCGGACGCTAAACGCAAGCACTTTGCGGGACGTTACACTGTACGTCACGTCTGCGAATTTAGGTCACCGTTTGCAAACGGACGTGCGACGATGATTTCACCCACAGTAACGCCATCTGATCTTTAGAACAGGAGCAATTTTTGTCAACGAACCAGCGTTTCTCATTAGGCCCAGTAGCGGCAGAATCACGACCAGAAATATAAAAAATAAAGGAGATTTGTCACACATTCCGATAAGAGAAAAAAGGTAAGGGGCTTCAGATAAAGAAAATGAGAAAGCGGGAGCCTTAGTTGGCACCACCCCAGAGTCATCACGCGGCTCATGTTAGAGATATGGTATGATACGGTGCTACCGTGAGGCTGCAGTGTTAGACTAAAAAGAGCAGTTGGTCCCCCCCCCCCCTCAAAAAAAGAAAGAAAGAAAACACACAGTTCCTTATCACATAAAACGAGTCCCTGTTAGAAACTGATTAAGGATTCTCAAAATTCAAAACCCGAGCGTTTTCAAAGCATTATTCAGGTAAAAATAAGCTGGGACGACGCCTTTTTGTGTGTGTGCGTCTTGAAGTTTTGTTACAATTCAAACATTTACTAACAGAGACTCTTGTCAGTTCATGGGGAACAAGTGCTGCCCATAAACTTTCTTTGCCTAGCCGGCTTATCCATACATTTTCGATGATACTTCTCTCCCTACGAGTTACCTTTCCAGCAAAGGGAGTTTTTATTGGTTGTTTTTTCAATATGTGATCAAAATACTTATTTTTCTCTTCACACATTTTGAGTACGCGTAATACGCAACCGGGTTAAAACCTTAATGGCAGAGGGTTTTTATCCTTCAGTGGACTCGACGATAGTGACGGTAGCGGAGGCGACCATAATAATGATGAAGGCGGGGATGATGATAGAGGTGATGACGAAGAGCTTATAAAAGCCATAGATATCAATTCAACCGTGTGGGTTTAGAAAAGGTACCTGCACGAAAAAAGCACCCACGGCCACTTATAAAGTCTAGATTTCTAATGGGGAACTGTTTATTGTTAATGGGGATTGATGTTCCAAAGCGACTCAGGCTATGAAGGACGCCGTAGTGAAGGGCTCCGGAATAATTTCGACCGCATGGGGTTCTTTAACTTACGCTGACATCGCGCAGTGCACGGGACTCGAGAATTTCACCTCCATCGAAATTCGACCGCCGCGGCCGGGACCGAACCCACGTCTTTCGGGTCAGCAGCCGAGCGCCATAACCACTGAGCCACCGCGGCGACACTATGCGGAACTACCTACAGAGTATAAAGTATAGGGACTGCCTACATATTATCGATAGTTTGAACATATTTACCATATGGCAGGTCTTCGAAAAAGAAAAGAAGGCTTGGGCCGTTTACGGCCAGCCATACCCTCCCTATTGTCTCGTCCGTCCTCGCCGCACGTAACGGACCCATCTTGGGACCAATAGCGTCCATGCGAAGTTTAATCACTAAGGCATCGCCAAGCAGCTGGAAGGACCCATAAATGTTAATCTCACATCGCAAAATAAAGCGACGACTCAGCACAATTACTAGACACCCGACACCCCGACGACCTACGAGTGCACCTCGTTACTCCCGTCAAATGCGCTCCGCTCTCCCAAAGCACTGCCCGTTCGCAACCGGCCACCGTCGTCGGTGTTCGCTTCCAAAGCCGCTCCCGCTCGCGTAAGATTCCTTAATTAAAGCTGCCTCGACGTCCCCGAACTCTCTCGTATGCAGTTACACGCCATCTCCAATGACGATGGCGTTGTGACAATGCGTCCGCCAGCGTGCCGCCTCGACCTGGCAGCAGCTTGCAGCGCCACCCCCTCCTCCCCTCCCCCCTCTGCCCTTTCCAGAATCGGTCGCCGCAGCCCGCGCCACTCTCTCAATAGCCGCGTCAGAATCCAGAGAAGCCATTTCAAAGATGGACAGAGCAAGCGAGAGACTCATTCTCCGGAAGTCTCCGCCTGTGTCTGGTCACCGCGACGCTTGGAGGGGGGATCTCAAAACACTGCCGCAGCTGTCGCAGCGACAGCTGCTGCCGGTGTGACCCCTCCCTCTCGACTCAGTGGTCCCAGCGAGGTGTCTTGCTCGGTGGTTGCGAGCAGGGGTGTGAAATCCTCAAGCTTGGAATGGCGTGCCCGCCATAGCGACAATAGGTTTTGCAGGCTAACGCAGTACTGAACTCAATACAGCAGCCCGGTAAAAAAAAAAAAGCGAACGGGAAAATGGGAATAAGACGCGAGAGCTTGCTGGCACCGGCCGCGAGGGGTTTCGAGCAAAGCGGTACTTGATTAACGTTATTTCGAAATGAAAAACGGCTTGCTACTTACTGCCGCACTCAGCAAACTATATGGAGCAAGTTCACCTCACTCAACTTGACTGCATAATCGCCACGGTGTCATAGTAGTTTTGGCGTTCGGCTGTGGAGTAGAAGGTCCCAGTACTCAGAAACATACATGTGCTGTGCGCTGTAAGTTCAGGATAATACTCTTGGTAGTTGATGTTAATCATGGGTCCTCCACTACGACGCCCCTCATGCCCCTTGAGCGGCACCGAGATGTTAAGCCCGCCATATTACACCTACCACTACCACTTATCTATATTAGGTTTTACGAGAGTAAGTAGACAAGTATATTCTTGCCGGAAATCTCCGAGGCAATTGTTCACCGTGGCAGGCAGAAGGTTTAAAATTCGCTTGACCGGTATATCGCACAAAAAAATCTGCTTTGAGAATTTTTCGTTGTGGTGGTGACAGGCAGACATGCAGAGACTTTCCCGAATACAAAAAAAAAGATATATTAAGCGAACTTGCGCCAGTGGAAGGAATATAACTTGGCAGCAGTGATAGTGTTATCTGAATCACTTACTCGTCGAAAAGACGTGTCTACTGCCTTGTCATACTGCACGTGTCTTATCTGGCGCTGAAGGCCCAGTCAGGTGACTTGTATGTGACCGTTTGCGTCGGTTCCAGGGCAAACTGTATTTGCCTAAATTTTAAATAAATAAAAATAAATAATAATGGCCACTTCTGCAGGCCACGCTTTAAACAAACCTGACAAATAACTTTCAGGGTAATTCCTCCACATCTTCGCGGACAAATCTCAACACGGCAGCATTTACGAGCGTATTGTCGCGGCTATTCGATAACAAATCATTAAATTAATGGAAGCACAAGACTTGATCACTCAGTCCTGAAAATGAGGACCCCGTGCAACGCGCAGCGATAAGAAAAAAAAATGTGTCAGGCACTTAAGCTTCACCATAAGGATATGCCGCGATAGCATTATTTGGTTAATGCCCATTTTTGCGGAATTTGTTATTCTCTACTTTACATTCATAGATCACTCGGAGTCCTCATAACCTATGTATCAGTACGCTGCGCTGGCATGCCATTGGTGGAGCTTGTGAGACCCAGGTTGCTCTTCCGTAGCAACTTCTCGTGACGAATCATTAATTTAACTGCCACCTGCCAGGGTGTGCCGTTTGCTCACAATCCGGTAGGCAAGTTGTGATTACGTCTCAAGGCCACGTGACTTAGAACGGCGTGCCAAGGTCACGTCCCATTTTTCGTCCCACTTTTCGGCCGAATATGAACCAACTAGCCCAACAGCAAGTACAGAGTCGATCACACTTGTCTAGAGCGCTCGGGCGGTGTGCTGCGGAGCAAATGAAGTGAAATCTTTTCGCAGCTGCTTTGCTAGCGGTAAAGCGCATGGCACCTGTGCGGTTCACGTGTCTATTCTGCTGCTCTCCAGTGCAACCATTATCAGTGAAAGTCAATACCTGCTTTAGAATTCCGCTTTATTTCCCCCGGATGGCACCTCTCGAGCACTCTAGACAAGTGTGATCGACTCTGTACTTATGCTTTAAATTGTCCTTTATTAGGAACTCTTTGAACGTCAACTAAGGCTTAGTCCCAGCATTGTGCTACATGATTTCAAGAGTTTGTTTTTAAATTCGTTGGGCGTTAGCTAAGGTTTAGCCGCAGCATTATTCTGGACGCTTGAAAGAGTCCATTATTAGGGACTCTTTTTTAGGGACACACAGATCCGCTGGTCCCCACACCCCTGCTGGCACAGTGGTGCATCGGTTAAGCAATGCAGTGTACACGCTTAATTCTGGTGGCATGTCTCTCTCTTTTTTTTTTTTGAGTGGTGCGTAAGGCATTACTGAACATTGATCACCACGTGTTATTCGCCTCAGACCTCTAAATAATATATAATCGAATTTTTCTCTCATGCTGTTTCGGTTTCTGATCTGTGGCGCCAAAGTTGCGTTTAGATCACGTGAGGTACGCAAAAACAGATATATAATCGCTGTTTCTTCATTGTTGTCATTCCAACTGATGGGGTAGGATGGATTTATTTAGCGTTGTAGCGAATTAAAACGACGAACCAGTGAGTATATTTTTAATTTGTAACGTTACTTGCACGCAGCTGTGACATTACAGCCACCACTCGGCTGTTAAAATCGAAATCGAAATAATATGATAGAGAAATTCGATTATAATTTATTCAGCGGTCGTAGGCGAATGCCACGTGCATGGAGGAAAAAAACAAAGCTGCGAAGGGAGCGCGACGCCAAGCGGCCAGCCTTCGCAATCCAAGCGTTCGTGAAGCTGCTCCCTAGCCCATTTTTTCGCTCTCCCAATCAGTACCTAGTGTTTTGGTGTTGGTATGTTTTAGTACGCCGTCTGCGCGGCCCATGGCACGGGGGTCTACAGCGAGGCAGTTCATCTACAGTCACTCTGCCGCGCTAATCCGCGCATGCGCGCATTCAGTGGGGCTAGATATCACCGCGCGCTATCACGTGGTGTGATCACGTGGAGGACCGACACACTTCTTTTTAATACGTTTTTACTTTTTATGACTAGGCTTCGAGGCTCTCGCCCGATGCTCCCTCCTCAGTCTTTTTTTCCTCCATGGCCACGTCGTAATACATGTATGCTAATGGCTTAAGCAGGATGTAAAAAAAAACAGGCACAAAAAAATTAGGTTTAGTCACGCTTACGCCGAGCGAGCGAGCGCCTTGTCTCTGGCCTGAGTGAATGCCCCGCAAATGCAGCTTTTGCCGCAGTGCATGGAAGTTGGCGAAGCGGAGCCCATATAGCTGCCACCCCCCGTTTCGGAACAGCGACCTTTTCAGACCGAGAACGCATTATCGGAGAACCTGCGGATCGGAGTGGCGCGATGACGAATGACAGGGATTCGGCACGAAAGGAGCCGGGCCGCATTTCACCGGGAAAGGCTTGCGTGGCAGCGACGCTTTTAGCGGCCGCAGTTAGCGTCAGTTCGCATCTGGCTGTGCAAGCCTCCGTCTTCCCGCCGTCCCTGTTCTCCTATATTACGGTGGACCTGCGTGTGCCCGTCCATAAAAGGACGCAGCAATTACAATTAAAACACGTAGAGAGCGCAAGGATTTCTGCGTATCTATCGTGTAATGCACAGTTGCTATTGTCGCATGATTCCATATACGCTGCTGCTGATATACCGAAGGTTTCAGCAGGGCGCTAATGGCGCCCTACAACAGCGCTTGTGTAAGCGGGTTCGCAAGGAATCAAAAACGACCATCTCCTTTTCTTTCTAGCCTGCTTCTTCTAAATGCTATTTTAGGGGTGATAGAAACACTAAACTGACCAGAAGGCTTGGGGCCTTCTCAATCCCATTCTTAAAGAAAACACGATAGCATTTGGAACTTGGCCCACCCCTAAATATTCTGAAGGGCCCCCAAGCTTTACAAGTAGGCCCACTCCAGGATATAGATCAAAGAAAATAGTGGAAAAAATTGGCAGATTATGGTGGATTACAGGGGCTTGGTGGTGGGTTAAGATAAATTATACTTGGCATTATTGAGTGGATTAGTGTGGACTGTTGGGGATTAGTGGGTGAATTAAGGTGGAAGAGTGGGTTGGGCTTGTATAATCCTGTATGATAGTCCAGTGGAAATTAATCGATAATTATAGCCCTCAAATTTTTAAATTTGGCGACGCCGATGACGTCACGACCCTCTCAACTTATCGGGAATTTCATTACGAAGAAACCGGGTGGTTTTTTCAAGACAACAGCCGAAGTCTTATCGCATTAAGAAACTACACAGACAACTTTACC
>NC_135498.1:76630674-76640674 GCF_052857255.1 Amblyomma americanum
TAGTGAGTGGCTATTATAGTGGTGGATAGAGTGTGATGTGGGATGTTTTGAATGCGTGGATGTAGTGAGTGTTATGGTGTTGTAAGTTTGAATATAATCAGTTGAATATTAACTCGATATAATTTAGTCACAAATTTTATAAATTTGCGACAACGATGACGTCATCAGTCCCTCTCAACTATCGGAATTTAGTTACGAAGATTAACCGTGCGGTTTTTTGCATAGAACAAGCCGAAGTATTATCGCAATAGAAAACTACAATCAGACAACTTTACAAGACAAACCAAGTTAACATTTGTAATCAGCGGTTACTAGCCGCGATCCACCGTTTAACCATTGTAACATGTCGATTACTGCTTGCAGAACTACGTGAATTCTAACAATAATTGCAGAAGCGGTCTTTGCAACATATTTGTAATCAAGACAATAAACGTTCGCCACAATGAGTGCAGGATCTTTACTGAAAGAAGGACATTGAATGAAAACGCTAACCCTAACGGCAAAACCGCTTAAAACTTCTGTGGTCGTAATGCTGCTATGGCAGATGATGGAGGGAGATGTATTTTGCTGTTGACTTACTGTTCGCGCCTTGGTATTAACAGAAAGTTTTGTTCGGCTCACACATTCCAAAATAATCAAAATAAAATTTCATTAAGCTCTTATATCACTTTGGTTATTCGACCACATTTTTTTACATTTCTGCAGGGAAGGGGCCGATATTGATGAAATCCTGGTAGCTCGTAACTTTTATGCAACGTTTTTAAAGCGCGCCTTTAAACGGCTAGCGGACTGTTTGTGCGATGTTACCAGATCGTCAGTAAAAGGCTTAGTGGCGTCAGCGTGAAACGCATGCTTTGACATAGCCGTGCCGAAACACTGGTCGTACGCAGCAAGGAGGGAATAATGTAAAGCCATGCGCTCACTTCGTTAGCTGCGTGCCTCCATTTAATTTATTAGCAAGGTATTTATCTGCTTGCGAGTTGTGCATGATATATAATTTTGGTAATAAAGTATGAGCGCTGGCACCACTCCCGGCGTAGTGTGTTATGTTCAAGGGCGGAGGCACAGTATAGCTGCGGAACACGCTTTTTCGGTGACGTACCCACCGCGAAGGCTTAGGGACTATGGTGCTCGGCAGCTGAACCCAAGGACGCTAGATCGAATCCCGACCACGGGGGTCTCATTTCGATGCAGGCGAAAAGTAAACACGCCTGCGTTGTGTTCGATGTCGATGCACGTGTAAGAACCCCAGGGGATTGCAATTAATCTGAATCCCTCCACTACGGTGCCTCTCATAGCTCATAGGCAGGTTTTGGACGTCAAAAGTAAAAAAAAATATTACTCCAGACCTTAGTTGGAATAAGCATAAGACTACATTACAAACAAAGAAATGGAAAAGCTGGGATATCGAAGAACCTTGGGAAATTTCTCGCCAGGAGTTAAACTGTTCGCGTACAAAATATGCAATAACAAACATAACGAAACTATAGAAAACATTCAGCGCCAATCCGTGAAGTTCATTTACGGCAGTTACAGCTGGCGTACGTCTCCATACCTCTTTCGCAGTCTGCTACTAGAAAAAATTGGAGACACCTCGGTAATGCGAGGGAATGAAATTCTTTTATTTGCTGTTCATGGAAAGAACACGGATAGAAAAAAAAACCTGTACCTTCAACCCCTAAGTGCGGGTACTACCCGATTATTCAACAACAAAAAGATTAAGGATTTCACATTAAAAACCAACGCGTTCAAGAACTCTCGTTTTTTTTTCCTATACAACACATAACTGGAATGCATTGGATGACCAAACTGTTGAATGCGCCACTCCGGATGCATTCACTCACACATCTAGATAAAACCTTACGTGCTTTGTAATCTCGTCAGCTCCTGCTTTTGTGCTTTGTAGTCGACTGTTCTACAAGTTTTATTGACGTGTAAGCACTTTGGCATTCATATTTCAGTCAGAGGAAAGCCTTGTATATTGAAACGTGCATGCTGTTCAAGGCTCATTCTTTTTTCTGATTGATTGCTTGTTTGTCTTCACATACGTATTGCTTTGTAATCTACTCCTACCAGAAATGTTCGCATTACCAAAGCTGTGTTCAACCCTATTTTTTCAGTGACATAGCTTTCTTTGCACGACTCCATTTTTTCAACTCTGAGTTGTTAAAATGAAGTGTGTTTATTTTAATATCTTGATCATCTTTTTGTATGATTTGTACACCCACTCCTGCCCAAAACACTGCATAAGGTAGGCTGTACCTGTAAAATAAATAATGGATAAAGTAAACCCCATATTCCATACCGTACATTTTTCCCCATGAGGATTGCGAAAAACCAGGTCCTTATTTTTTTCTGAATATTTAATTGAGAAAGCCATACTGAACTAATGCGTGGCAATTTTATTATAGCTGTACTTTATCAGGACATTCCTGGGGAATAGGTGGTTCATAGCTCATGAAATGCTAAAACTGCTCAAAAAACGAGGACATAGGCAACGATCGTGGTATTTTGTGTGTTCCTCGTTGCCTATGTCCTCGTTTTTTGCGCAGTTTTAACATTTCCTGAACTTATTTTATCTTACGAACAGTCACGTTCAGTATGGCTCGAAACATATGTCTTCGGAACTTCTTTCATGAAGAAGGTGGTGCCAGGTGATCGTGCGATGTCTAATATCGATAGCTGCCAGTGGCAAGGTCAAGCTTTCATGGAATGTTTATAACAAGGCAGTCAGTTGCTGCAAAGAAAAAGCAGCACTGCACTTGACGCCGGAGCGTTGTAAGTAATGCTGACCGCCACTGTATATCCCTCCTTCGATTAAGTTCGCTTATCAGATTACTGATTTTCGCTGATTAGATTATACGAACATAGGGCAGCCAGCCCTAATCCCATTTAAATCAGACACTCGGTTATATGAGAATTCTTTTTTTTAGAAATTCTTCGGTGGTCTCGCTCTACATAGCAAAGTACCAAATACCAAGCAGCCTCCGCAGCCCCCGGCAGCACAAAAAAAAAATTGGTACGCAGCATGAAGGTGAGAAGGACGTCTATTTCGTCGGAAAGCTATAACGGCTCGAAGGGGCCGAAGAAAACAAAAATAAAATCAAGGTCATTGAATATCGATTCGGGTCAACCCAGCAACAGCGGTATGCAGTCCCCCCCCCCCCCCCCCCCCTCCACTTTTCCACCAACCCCACCTGATATATACCCTACCCTACGGCTCATGTTATAGTATACACCGCCAACCTTCCTGCTTTGTACGTAGCCCGCCTACGCCAAAATAATATATAAAAAAGAATAGAAAACAGCTGGAGCACCGCCACGCTATAACAATGGTTATGAACGGGAAGATACCCGGCGCGACCTGTGTTTCGTCTCCTTTAAGAAACAACGCGAAGAAACGCGCGCAGGCCTTGGGGCGTGTTGTAAAGCATCCCGATATTGAGAAAATCGACCCGCTTATGCTTTCTTTCTTTCTCTAATTCGTTTTTCGCTGATATTGCTTTTCCTTTCGAAGTATGCTCGGTTAAAGTTTATAAATGTTCTCTTTATCCACATTTGATGCAATAGTTTCTAGCGCTATATCAGCGAACAAATTTCATACCGGCTTTGTTTTATAGGAGACATTTTAGGGTTAACGATCTAAAAATATATTATAAAGTTTGAAATAGGAAGCAGCCTTTATAGTTAGATTTACGAGCTCCTCGTGCGTAGCGGTGAACTAAGCTAGACTATGGTTGTCTGATACAATGTTGCCGTTTTAGTGACCTAAAATTTGTCAGCGTCTTATCTCAGTCAAAACCTAAGCGAGAGGTGAGCCTTTTGCTTCTAACGTCGTCCCTGGCACGCCTCTAACTGAACACGCGCAGCTTTAACGCCTAAACTCATTACTGAGAGGAAAGAAAACCACCAACCCAGCCATTTCGCAGAACCCCGAAGAGGAAAGGCGTCAGCGGTTGGTGCGACGCACCGGCCTTTCTGTCTCGTACACTTTCGCCATTCGGGAGTGAAGATTCCAAAGTCTTCAAGGGCCTCATGGATCTCATCATTGCGCAATTTACCTTCGGCGCGAAATATTTTCGGCACAGGTGAGTCTCTAACTAGGCAGACGAATTTTCACAAATCTATTGCCCTGAAATGATATGTCACCTGAAACTGAGACCTGAAATCTACGCTTTGGAGCCCCAACACGACGCAGTACCTGCGATTTTCCGACTGTTCACCCAAGCTACATACAAACTGCCATTTTTAAACTTTAGACGCCCTTTGCACGTTCTTCAAGAACGCCCAGTGGCCTGCATGTCAGGATTAAGGTATAATTAGCCCACCGAGGGTGACCGCGGCAGCTTTCAGTTGCAACATACTACGCCATTATTCCCTATTTAGGAAGCTGCTGTACACAGCTACCGTTGTAAAGGAATAGAACCAAAGACGCCGGGAATTTCGGTGCATTCAGCCTGTCTAAGAGATATTAACACCAGACGGCAACGTAGCAAAAAAACTTGTAAAGGCTACGTACTCGACAGTTCTGCAATACAGCACCGCATTCCTCCTCCAGGGCATCTTGTCCGCACTCAGAGGCAAGCAGATTGGGCGCCCTTATCCATACACGCTTTTCCACAAAAGGGGAACCTATTTTGAGTGCACTAGAACAAGCTCTTGTAAAACAATCAGCTGGGCTTTAGGGCAAAACGCTTGTAAGGTTTCAGGTTTAACAAACCCTGCGGCACAAGGTCGAAAATGGAAGCGGGTGGTTTTCGCAGTAACGCCCTCTTCTGAAGAAGAAAAAATTATTCGCAGGGGAGCTATTCGCCGAGCGGTGCAGTTGCGGCGTCTTTGAAGTTGAAAAAGTTCGATACATACCCAGCCCCCCCTCCCCCGGGGCGTGCAAGAAAATTAAGTGGAGAGTCTGGATAGGAAGAAGAGAAG
This sequence comes from Amblyomma americanum, assembly GCF_052857255.1. Classification (NCBI taxonomy): domain Eukaryota; kingdom Metazoa; phylum Arthropoda; class Arachnida; order Ixodida; family Ixodidae; genus Amblyomma; species Amblyomma americanum. The sequence continues at coordinate 76,635,604 of NC_135498.1, forward strand.
GATCCGAGACCTCCAACACAAAATATCAGTAACCATCGTGGCGGTGGCCGTGGTGAGAAGGACGATATAAAGAAATGAGAACAACGTTCCCCGCTCAGAGCTTTTCTAATAGCCTCGGCAGCAGGAACCCACACTTCACAAGGGCTCGCCGGCTCGCCCTCTGGTCTCGCCGCGACAATTCGCTGGGCCACCCACGAAAGTTGTAAGGCTAGCCGGATACCTTTCAAGGCCCTCGAGCGGCTGAGGCTGTCTCAGGAGGAAAATTGTAAAACTGTAAGAGGTACAGACGAGAACGGAGCAAGCAGCCCGACTAGAACAGACACGCACACACACACAATGGTTCCCAAGAACGGACATCCAGAAAGAGTTCAAAGACGACATCGAAGCAAGCTTCTGGAAGAAGAAAAAAATAAAATGATGTAGGCCAACTCAAGAGGGAAGGCATCTTCAAGGCGCCGGCTATCTGCTCAGCGTCAAGCCCTCCCATGTTGCGGAATGAAAGTCGGACCGACCGCTCGCTTCAAAGGCGCTGCACAGGGAAGGATTGTAAGATGAAACGAAAGTTTAAAGAGAGAAAGAAGAGAAGGGGAACTGGAGAACGTTAAAGTGGGCGGCTCATCTTTTGAGGGATGTGTCAGAAAGAAGAGGCGCCGAGCTGGAAGGACTCGAAACAAAAGGGAGAAGGCCCTGGAAGGTGGAGGGAAGAAGGGAGAGGGGAAGGAAGGGTACGAGGGGTATGAAGGATTCAAGGGCGCTTGTCGGAGAGCGAAGAAAGAGACGGGGAAAGTGGGTGGCTCAAATATCGCGCCGCCAGAGAGCCTCAAGATTGAGAGCTCAGAAGGAGATCAACGAAATCCATAAACGCTGGCGCGTTCCGGCAGGAGGCTCCAGAGTCAGGAAAGAAGAAAAGAGAAAGAAAAAAGAAAGTGAGGGAAGAAGAGCATCGCGGTGCGAGTGGTTTGAAGATGCGCTTGGCAATAAGATGGGAGGTATGTCTGGAGAACCCTGGACGGCTCTGGATAGTGCGAGTTGAGAGCGACAGAAGGAAACACTGCGAACAAGCGAGGGAGAGAGCGACGGAGAAAAAAGAAGATTGACAAGAAGAAGACTAAGCCAGAAGGAGCTTGCAAAGGTGAAGGATAAAGTTTGCGGGAAAACTTTAAAAAAAAGATACGACAGGCCCCGTATTTGTGTGAACGGTTGGTAGAGGAAGGGAAGAAAGAAGAACAGATCCGCTGCAACCATACCGCACGGAGAATTCATATCCGTCACAACCGGAGAACGCGCGCCGCAATGCATTGCGACCGGCCTCCACCCCGAAACCCCTTTCGGGCGTCCGCCTATGCTTTTGCAAGGGCTCAGCCGTTTTGGTCGGGATTTTTGGGCATATAGCGAAATACGTCGACATGCGCGGAACTCACTATCAGACCAGGAAACGCGCGAATAAATAAAGGCGAAAAGAAAAAGGACTCGAGAAATGTGTAGGCAAGTTGCGTGGAATTCAAAGAAACAAACAGCACTCCATCTGCTTGTACAGATAAAAACAAACAGCAATGAGAGAATGCGGTGCTAGACCAGCAGAAAAATGAAAGGGAGAATGTTCTTTCTTCAAAGCAGCAGCGGTATAAACAAAGCGACAAAGCACGCGCCACGGAGCGTGGCCGGATCGTCGAATCTGAAGCGAAGCAAGCACCACTATAGGAGGAGGCGTAAAAATGAAGGTGGTATGACGGCAGGCAGCGGGAACAGAATCGTGCGATAAAATGCCGGAGTCAATATTAGCATACCAGTGTCCTTTGTCTCAGTTCCTGTGGAAGCGGCGGCAAAAATTAACGAACAAATGAAAACAAACAAGCGGAATTCCAAGGCACTCGTATGAAAACACACACAAAAAAATAAAAGACGGTAATAGAGAAAATAAAAATCTGCAATAGAGAAAGAAGCAAGAAAAAAATAGGGAGTCTTCGGCGTTCCTCTCATTGTCATTCCTGCGAAAATCCCCTCTCCCTCTCTTTTTGATCACACTGGCACATTCCATTTCTCTCTTTTATTGTTTTATTACAAAACAGGTACCGTTTATTTTTTTCTCTGTTTACTTTTTGGTCGCGGTTCCGGAAAATCTGCAGGCGCCAGTTCCAGCCTGCGGGTGAGGGCCCCAACATGCTTGTCCTGCGTGTCGGAGAACGCCGAATCTTTTAGAAAAGCGCCTCTCTCGCGTATCACCGATTTCAAAGAGCGTCTGAACCCTCTACATTTATAAACGCTGCTCGGGGAGGACGTCAAAGAACTGCGATTTGCGAGTATTTTCACAAGGAGAAATTTGATCCGCCTGTAAGCAGCGCTTGTTCGCCTGAAACTTCCTTTCCGTCCAATCCCCCCCCCCCTCCCCCCCTTCTCACTGGACACGGTCATGTTTCGCGCACACGCGCACACGCATGCAGTTTCTCTTTGCGAGGCAAAGATATCGGCTTTTTATTAGCGTCCGAAACATGTGCATGGCAGCAACCTCTCGAGCGAGGAATATTATCCATTGCGCTGACACTGCTCGTGTAGTAGTGGGAGCGCGTCGTGTAAGTGAGGCCAGATATCTCCCTTTATCCGCTATAAAAATTCAGCTCCGCTCTGTGTGCCCGTCTATGCGTGTCTGCCTACGCGCGGAAGTGCCTTAAATTTCCGCCGGATGGGCGGACGAGAAAACAGAGTTTGCTTCGCGAAAAGCGCGTCCGTCGAGGTATGCAGGGAATTCAAAACGGCTGCAGATCTGAATTCTAATGCAGCCACCTTTTTTGCCTGGAGTGTTTTCATTCTCTTTGTGCGTGTGTGTGCGTGTGTGTATGTGTGCGTGCGTGCGTGCTAGCGTGTCCGAGCGCGTGTGCGTGTGTATGTGTGTGTGTGTGTGTGTGCGTGTGTGTGCGTGTGTTTTAAAGCCTGCTGCCTTGGACTTTTGTGTGCCAAAGACAAAAATGCAAAGAGACAAAGAAGCCAAAGTACTGCCGAATCAGCCATGCACAGATGCAAATTGTGCGTTTTATAAACTTGTTTCACGTCCGACAAGCTGAGTTTTGGTGTCATTGCCCGAGCGCTCGTCACTGGAAAAAAAGGAAATGTGAAAAAGCAAAGGCGATATATTCAAAATAATTGTACCAGGCATCAGCGAGAAAGTGAAAGTGGAGCCCAAGAGCGAAAACAGACGCCGACAAGGGTCACAAGGCTTGCGTGCTTGCTTGCTTTCTTCCTGGCTTCTGTTCTGTCTATTTTTTTTTCATTTTTACTGGAGTTCTTTCGCTTGCTTTGTTTTTACAGCGAGAAGTTGTTTAATGGACATCTTCCGGGGTAACAGTCAATGTAATCAGTCCGCTAAGAAGAAGAAGGCGAGATGCCATTTGGCATTTACTATCAATATACACATTGCTCGCCTAACGCAACAGAAAATTCAGGGGGCACTTTGGCAATCTAAAGTGCGCGATGCGAAAGCCTTCGGCCAAGGTCAAATTTCGGGATAGGCTGAGCCGATTTGGGGGTGACCCGGGCCAAATTTTGGGGTCACCATGGTGTTCGCCGTAGTCGAATTAGGCTGGACATCGATTTTGGTGCAAATCGGCCAAGGTCAAATTTCGGGGGTGACCCGGGACAAACTTGGGGGTCACCATGGTGTTCGCAATAGTCGAATTAGGCTGGACATCGACTTTGGTGCAAATCGGCCAAGGTCAAATTTCGGGGGTGACCCGGGACAAACTTGTGGGTCACCATGGTGTTCGCAATAGTCGAATTAGGCTGGACATCGACTTTGGTGCAAATCGGCCAAGGTCAAATTTCGGGGGTGCTCCGGCCCAATTTGGGGGTCACCATGGTGTTTGTTGGTTGTAGTCGAATTAGGCTGGACATCGATTTTGGTAAAAATCGGCCAAGGTCAAAGTGTGGGTGTGACGTCACTTCCGTTGTAGTGATTTCCGGTTAGCGATGTAACGGACGGACGGGATCTTGACCGCAAGTATGAGCCATTAAAGGCTTTCGCCTTAAAAAGCCAACAGCTGCCAAAGCATACTACAGCAAGGTCAGAATCCTACCACAGCCTCTCGCTTAATAAAGCCCGTCAGTCCATAGCTTAACCGGACAGATCTTTCCTTCTTTCTTTCTTTCTTTCTTTCTTTCTTTCTTTCTTTCTTTCTTTCTTTCTTTATTTCTTTCTTTCTTTCTTTCTTTTCTTCTCTCTTTCTTTCCCTTCCTTTTTCTTTTCCTTTTATTTCTTCTTTTCTTCATGTTTTGCTTCCTTTCTTCGTTTTCTCATGCCTTATTTCTTTCGTTCCTTCTGGTTTCGCTCGCTTTTTTCTTTGATACCTTCTTGTTTCAATGCTTTCCTTCATCGTTTCTTTCAACAATTCTTTTTCTCTCTTCATTTTCCTGCTTTCCTTCTCTCATTCTTTCCTTCTTTCTTTCGTTGTTTCTTTCCACCTCTCTTTCCCTGTTTCTTTTTTTTGCTTGCTTGCTTTAATTCTGTTTCTTCCAGTATTTCTCCTTGCTGTCTTTTCATTCATTCCTTCCTTTTCTGTTCTATTGCGCCAAGCTGCCAAGCGAAATCAGCGTTCGTTAATGCTCCGGACCCTGTCCTACCCTCCGCTTATCTCGGTCCAGTAGCACGTTCCGGGACACCTCTGATCAACTAAACTAAACTTCGTGAAACCCTGCTTTCGCAGGCCTTCACTGTGTAATGAGTTTTGCGAAAGTTTTAACTCAGGAGGCGGTACGTTAAAACTGATGAGCGGACATACAGACAGACGCGGCGGCCTCCGCAGCTAACGCTGGTGCCTCCAATGCTCATTTGTTCGTTACTTGCATGGAAAACAGCAGTCGATTAGAGCCTGGTTGGCTCATTGCGTTGCTCAGGGCAGTCTCTCACTTTCTACCGAGATTAACGCGCCTCATGAGAAGGGGCGGAACAATGTTCCCCGAAAAATTACTAGGCACCAGACTGCCTCGTATTTCTTTACGCATTCATCAAAGATGGGGTGCGAAATTATGTTCTCCCAAAAATTACTAGGCATCAGATTGCCTCGTATTTCTTTGCTCATTC